>NC_057800.1:229544043-229844043 GCF_018294505.1 Triticum aestivum
ATTCTCAACCTCACTCTGAAATTCCTTGAACTTTTCAAAGGTCTCAGACTTGTGTTTCATTAAGTAGACATACCCATATCTACTCAAGTCATCAGTGAGGGTGAGAACATAACGATAGCCACCGTGAGCCTCAACACTCATTGGACCGCACACATCAGTATGTATGATTTCCAATAAGTTGGTTGCTCTCTCCATTGTTCCTGAGAACGGAGTCTTGGTCATTTTACCCATGAGGCATGGTTCGCACGTGTCAAATGATTCATAATCAAGAGACTCTAAAAGTCCATCTGCATGGAGCTTCTTCATGCGTTTGACACCTATGTGACCAAGGCGGCAGTGCCACAAGTATGTGGGACTATCATTATCAACCTTACATCTTTTGGTATTCACACTATGAATATGTGTAGCATTACGCTCGAGATTCATTAAGAATAAACCATTCACCATCGGAGCATGACCATAAAACATATCTCTCATATAAGTAGAACAACCATTATTCTTGGATTTAAATGAGTAGCCATCTCGAATTAAACGAGATCCCGATACAATGTTCATGCTCAAAGCTGGCACTAAATAACAATTATTGAGGTTTAAAACTAATCCCATAGGTAAATGTAGAGGTAGCGTGTCGACGGCGATCACATCGACCTTGGAATCATTCCCGACGCGCATCGTCACCTCGTCCTTCGCCAGTCTCCGCTTATTCCACAGCTCCTGCTTTGAGTTACAAATGTGAGCAACCGCACCGGTATCAAATACCCAGGAGCTACTACGAGTACTGGTAAGGTACACATCAATTACATGTATATCACATATACCTTTCGTGATGCCGGCCTTCTTGTCCGCTAAGTATTTGGGGCAGTTCCGCTTCTAGTGACCACTTCCCTTGCAATAAAAACATTCAGTCTCGGGCTTGGGTCCATTCTTTGGCTTCTTACCGGGCGCGGCAACTCCCTTGCCATCCTTCTTGAAGTTCTTCTTACCCTTGCCTTTCTTGAACTTAGTGGTTTTATTCACCATCAACACTTGATGTTCCTTTTTGACTTCTACCTCTGCTGATTTCAGCATTGCAAATACTTCAGGAATGGTCTTTTCCATCCCCTGCATATTGAAGTTCATCACAAAGCTCTTGTAGCTTGGTGGAAGCGACTGAAGGATTCTGTCAATGACTGCTCATCCGGGAGATTAACTCCCAGCTGAGTCAAGTGGTTGTGCAACCCAGACATTGTGAGTATGTGCTCACTGACAGAACTATTTTCCTCCATCTTACAGCTGAAGAACTTGTCGGAGACTTCATATCTCTCGACCCGGGCATGAGCTTGGAAAACCATTTTCAGCTCTTCGAACATCTCATATGCTCCGTGTCGCTCAAAACGCTTTTGGAGCCCCGGTTCTAAGCTGTAAAGCATGCCGCACTGAACGAGGGAGTAATCATCAGCACGTGTCTGCCAAGCGTTCATAACGTCTTGGTTCTGTGGGACGGGTGCGTCACCTAGCGGTGCTTGTAGGACATAATCTTTCTTGGCAGCTATGAGGATGATCCTCAGGTTCCGGACCCAGTCCGTATAGTTGCCGCCATCGCCTTTCAGCTTGGTTTTCTCTAGGAACGCGTTGAAGTTGAGGACAACGTTGGCCATTTGATCTACAAGACATATTGTAAAGATTTTAGACTAAGTTCATGATAATTAAGTTCATCTAATCAAATTATTCAATGAACTCTCACTTAGATAGACATCCCTCCAGTCATCTAAGTATAACATGATCCGAGTTGACTAGGCCATGTCCGATCATCACGTGAGACGGACTAGTCAACATCGGTGAACATCTTCATGTTGATCGTATCTTCTATACGACTCATGCTCAACCTTTCGATCTTCTGTGTTCTGAGGCCATGTCTGTACATGCTAGGCTCGTCAAGTCAACCTAAGTGTATTGCGTGTGTAAATATGTCTTACACCCGTTGTATGTGAACGTTGGAATCTATCACACCCGATCATCACGTGGTGCTTCAAAACAACGAACTGTCGCAACGGCGCACAGTTAGGGGAACACTTTCTTGAAATTATTATGAGGGATCATCTTATTTACTACCGTCGTTCTAAGTAAACAAGATGCAAAACATGATAAACATCACATGCAATCAAATAATAGTGACATGATATGGCCAATATCATATAGCTCCTTTGGTCTCCATCTTGGGGCTCCATGATCATCTTGTCACCGGCATGACACCATGATCTCCATCATCATGATCTCCATCATCGTGTCTCCATGAAGTTGCTCGCCAACTATTACTTCTACTAGTATGGCTAACACGTTTAGCAATAAAGTAAAGTAATTTACATGGCGTTTCTTAATGACACGCAGGTCATACAAAAAATAAAGACAACTCCTATGGCTCCTGCCGGTTGTCATACTCATCGACATGCAAGTCGTGATTCCTATTACAAGAACATGATCAATCTCATACATAAAATATATCATTCATCATTCATCACAACCTTTGGCCATATCACATCACAAGACACTTGCTGCAAAAACAAGTTAGACGTCCTCTAATTGTTGTTGCAAGTTTTTTACGTGGCTGCTATAGGTTTCTAGCAAGAAAGTTTCTTACCTACGCCAAAACCACAACGTGAATTGCCAATTTCTATTTACCCTTCATAAGGACCCTGTTCATCGAATCCGATCCGACTAAAGTGGGAGAGACAGACACCCGCCAGCCACCTTATGCAACTAGTGCATGTCAGTCGGTGGAAACCAGTCTCACGTAAGCGTACGTGTAAGGTTCGTCCGGGCCGCTTCATCCCACGATGCCGCCGAATCAAGATAAGACTAGTAATGGCAAGCAAATTGACAATATCGACGCCCACAACTACTTTGTGTTCTACTCGTGCATAGTAACTACGCATAGACCTAGCTCATGATGCCACTGTTGGGGAACGTTGCAGAAAACAAAAAAAATTCCTACGTTTCACCAAGATCAATCTATGGAGTCAACTAGCAACGAGAGGAGAGTGCATCTACATACCCTTATAGATCGCGAGCGGAAGCGTTCAAGAGAACGGGGATGATGGAGTCGTACTCGCCGTGATCCAAATCACCGATGACCAAGTGCCGAACGGACGGCACCTCCGTGTTCAACACACGTACGGAGAGGATGACGTCTCCTCATTCTTGATCCAGCAAGGGGGAAGGAGAGGTTGATGAAGATCCAGCAGCATGACGTCGTGGTGGTGGATGCAACAATGATCGCAGCAGGGCTTCACCGAGCTTCTACGAGAGGGAGAGGTGTAGCAGGGGAGAGGGAGGCGCCAAGGCTTCAGGTGCGTCTGCCCTCCTCCCCCCCCCCTTTATATAGGCCCCCTAGGGGGGCGCCGGCCCTGGAGATGGGATCTCCCAAGGGGGGCGGCGGCCAAGGGGGTGGAGTGCCCCCCAAGGCAAGTGGAGGCGCCCCCCACCCTAGGGTTTCCAACCCTAGGCGCAGGGGGGCCCAAGGAGGGGATGCGCCAGCCCACTATGGGCTGGTTCCCCTCCCCACTTCAGCCCATGGGGCCCTCCGGGATGGGTGGCCCGACCCGGTGGACCCCCGGGACCCATCCGGTGGTCCCGGTACAATACCGATGACCCCGAATCTTTCCCGATGGCCGAAACTACACTTCCTATATATAATTCTTCACCTCTGGACCATTCCGGAACTCCTCGTGATGTCCAGGATCTCATCCGGGACTCCGAACAACTTTAGGATTACTGCATACTCATATCTCTACAACCCTAGCGTCACCGAACCTTAAGTGTGTAGACCCTACGGGTTCGGGAGACACGTAGACATGACCGAGACGGCTCTCCGGCCAATAACCAACAGCGGGATCTGGATACCCATGTTGGCTCCCACATGCTCCTCGATGATCTCATCGGATGAACCACAATGTCGAGGATTCAAGCAACCCCGTATACAATTCCCTTTGTCAATCGGTACGTTACTTGCCCGAGACTCGATCGTCGGTATCCCAATACCTTGTTCAGTCTCATTACCAGCAAGTCACTTTACTTGTACCGTAATGCATGATCCCGTGATCAACCACTTGATCACAATGAGCTGATTGTGATGATGCATTACCGAGTGGGCCCAGAGATACCTCTCCGTCATACGGAGTGACAAATCCCAGTCTCGATTCGTGCCAACCCAACAGACACTTTCGGAGACACCTGTAATGTACCTTTATAGTCACCCAGTTATGTTGTGACGTTTGGTACACCCAAAGCACTCCTACGGTATCCGGGAGTTGCAAAATCTCATGGTCTAAGGAAATGATACTTGACATTCAGAAAAGCTACAGCAAACGAACTACACGATCTTTGAGCTAAGCTTAAGATTGGGTCTTGTCCATCACATCATTCTCCTAATGATGTGATCCCGTTATCAATGACATCCCCATGTCCATAGCCAGGAAACCTTGACTATCTGTTGATCAACGAGCTAGTCAACTAGAGGCTCACTAGGGACACATTGTGGTCTATGTATTAACACATGTATTACGGTTTCTGGATAATACAACTATAGCATGAATAATAGACAATTATCATGAACAAGGAAATATAATAATCATTTTATTATTGCCTCTAGGGCATATTTCCAACACTTCCGCCTTGTCCCCGAGCTCCGCAACGAAGCACTCCTCCCCTCCATCGAGTCACACGAGCTCGAACGCCCTGCAACACCGTCGCCATCACCATCTTCAAGCTTCGGTCATCGAGGTCGCCACCCTCGATTCAACGCCACCGAGCCCTCCCCGAGCACACCCGGCTTCTCTCCGAGTCCACTGTGAGCCCCGCCGTCCTCCCCTCCCTTTCCCATTGTCGATTCCTTGCCGTAGACCTGTCCCCGCCCGAGGTCGCCATGGACGGGAGCGAAGCTCCTATGTGCGCCCGCGCGATATTGCTGCTGCTGTCGCCAGGCCCTGCCTCGCCTCTGGCCGCGGCCCTCGCGCATGCCCGGCCGTGCCCCTCGTTGACCATCGATTCTCCATGCGCTCATCGCATAGCCGCGCCACGCCCGCCATCGCAGCCCCGCGCTGCCTGCTGCGACCTTCTGTCGCAGGCGTGCTGGCTCGCCCAGCCGCGCCCCCTTGCTCCGACCGGCCGCGGGCCACCGGAGCCACACACCGCTCGCGCCGGCTGCGCCCCTCACCTGCATCGCCCGGCGTTTGCCGCTCTTCACCGTTGTCATTGCAGCCCCACCTCCCCTTCTCCGGCCCGCCTCGCCATGGCTTCGGCCTCGCCCTGCGCCCAGGCGGGGTCAGCCTCCACGGGCGCCCGCGTCTGTTAAGCCACCCGTCCCGCTTGGCCACTTGGGCCTATGACAGGTGGGGCCTGGCCCCCTGTTGAAAGAAAAAGGAAATTAAAAAAATATAAATATATATATATATATATATGATAATACATAATTAAATAATTAACATAATTAAATAGGCTTAATTAAATTAATTAAAAATTGTTAGCCTAATAACCTAGTTAGACTAAATTAACTAGTTAGTTAATGTAACAGTCAATGACAGGGGGCCCCACACCCTGTTGACCAGTCAAATGTTGACTGGTCAACTGGGACCCTCTGGCCCACCGATCAGCCTATGGTACATTCCTGTGTACGCAGAGCTGGGGCACCTAGCATTTAACTATTTAATTTAGAATTAATAATGATTCCTGAGTATTGCTAGAACTTGGAAAAAATCATAATAAATAAACCGTAGCCCGGATGGAAAAACTTTGTACATGAAAATTGCTCAGAACAATGAGACGAATCCGGATACATAGCTCGTTCGTCCGCCACACATACCTAGCATAGCAAACACGCAACTCTCCCCCTTCGGTTCATCTGTCCGAAAACGCAAAACACCGGGGATATTTTCCCGGATGTTTCCCCCCTTCACCGGTATCACCTTGTACCGCATCAGGTCACCCCTAGCACAACGTAATGCCGCATCTTGCTTTTTGTTACATTGATTGCTCTGTTATTTATTGTGTTCCCCCTCCATTACTTCTTTCTGGTAGAACCCGAGACTGTCGGAGACCCCCAGTATGACTACGGTGTTAATGACCCCTCCTTCTTGCCAGAGCAACCAGGCAAGCCCCCCCCCTTGATCACCAGATATCGCCTACTCTCCTCTATACTGCTTGCATTAGAGTAGTGTAGCATGTTACTGCTTTTCGTTAATCCTATTCTGATGCATAGCCTGTCATTGCTACTACTGTTGTTACCTTTACCTGCAATCCTAAATGCTTAGTATAGGATGCTAGTTTGTCATCAGTGGCCCTACACTCTTGTCCGTCTGCCATGCTATACTACTGGGTCGTGATAACTTCGGGAGGTGATCATGGGCATATGCTATATACTTTACACTTTTACATTACCTGTGATACTGTTTGGAGATGGGGGCTGAAGGGGCAGGTGGCTCCATCCCGGTAGAGGTGGGCCTGGGTTCCCGATGGCCCCCGACTGTTACTTTGTGGCGGAGCGACAGGGCAGGTTGAGACCACCTAGGAGAGAGGTGGGCCTGGCCCTGGTCGGCATTCGCGGATACTTAACACGCTTAACGAGATCTTGGTATTTGATCTGAGTCTGGCCACTGGCCTATACGCACTAACCATCTACGCGAGGACAGTTATGGGCACTCGACATCATGGTATCAGCCGAAGCCTTCGTGACGTCAGTGATTGAGCGGCGCGCGCCGGTTTGGACCGCGTAACGCAACTTCCTTTGTAATGGAGGTTGCTAGGTCTACTCTCCGGCCGCGTACGCAATGTGCAGGTGTGCAATGGGCGATGGGCCCAGACCCCTGCGCCATAGGATTTAGACCGGCGTGCTGACCTCTCTGTTGTGCCTAGGTAGGGCTACGACGTGTTGATCTTCCAAAGCCGGGCATGACCCAGAAAAGTGTGTCCGGACAAAGGGGATCGAGCGTGTTGGGAAATGTGGTGCACCCCTGCAGGGAAGTTAATCTATTCGAATAGCCGTGATCTTCGGTAACAGGACGACTTGGAGTTGTACCTTGACCTTATGACAACTAGAACCAGATACTTAATAAAACACACCCTTCCAAGTGCCAGATACAACCGGTGATCGCTCTCTCACAGGGCGGCGAGGGGAGGATCATCGGTTAGGATTATGTTATGCGATGTTACTTGGTGAACTTACCATCTACTCTCTTCTCCTGTTGCAAGATGGAGGTTACCAGAAGCGTAGTCTTCGATAGGACTAGCTATCCCCCTCTTATTCAGGCATTCTGCAGTTCAATCCACATATGATACCCCCTTTTCCATTTGATACCAATGCATACATATGTAGTGTAGCTCCTTGCTTGCGAATAATTTGGATGAGTACTCACGGTTGCTTTGCTCCCCCTTTTCCCCCTTCCTATACCCGATTGCTGCGACCAGACGATGGAGCCCAGGAGCCAGACGCCACTGTCGATGACGACTACTACTACTCGGGAGGTGCCTACTACTACGTGCAGCTCGCTGATGACGACCAGGACTAGTTTAGGAGGATCCCAGGCAGGAGGCATGCGCCTCTTTCGATCTGTATCCCAGTTTGTGCTAGCCTTCTTAAGGCGTCTGTACTCAGATATTGTTGCTTCCGCTGACTCATCTATGATCGAGCTCTTTATTCGAGCCCTCGAGGCCCCTGGCTTGTAATATGATGCTTGTATGACTTATTTTATTTGTAGAGTTGTGTTGTGATATCTTCCCGTAAGTCCCTGATCTTGATCGTACATGTTTGCGTGTATGATTAGTGTACGATTAAATCGGGGGTGTCACTAGTTGGTATCAGAGCCAACTGCCTGTAGGAATCCCCCTTCCACACTCCTTGGCCGAAGTCGAGTCTAGACATTGCAAAACCTTTTACTAACTTGGCTGTGTGTCTTACAGGCCCACGTCGCCATTGGGTGGTACTAGGATCTTTTACTCCTCGGCCTTTACTCTGGGACTCTGAACTCTCTTCTCTTCGGGTTAAATGAATTTGCTAAAACTCTAACATTAGGTTCTCGTAACAAATTTCTCCCGGAGAGCCACTTATTGCAGATGATCGCCTGCTGCACTAGAAGATTTCGAAGTTACTCACCGATGTTCTCTCGAGACCTTGTGCCCGTCGCTTTTGCAATTCCCTATCATCGATATACCCCTATGGATAAATACATACACTTGTCATTCTTAAGTTTATTCCCGGCTGCTCTTGCTATTACAAGATACACCGAAAATTCTCTCTATTGTTCCGAAAATCCTTTAAGCTTACTGCCTTGCAGTTCTTTGCCACATGAATGCCCTATTGAAAATTCCTCGCACTTATTGAGTATCTGTTCATCCCCAGTTGTTCGTATGCTTCATAAGATACTCTGAAATACTATCCGATCTTCTAAGCATCCTCTTCAAACTATTGCTCTGCAATTACTTGTATGCTTACATTATGGATGCTCACATATCACTAGCAATATTCACTAGTATCTTTTGACACCGTCATTTTGATCCTATTGATTCAACATGTGTGCGAATGCACACAATCATCTATCAACCCTTCTAAGTTATCTTTCTAGCTCAGACGCCATTTTCGAACATGAGCTGGTTCTCGACCAATCTGTTTGCCATCAATTGTACTCTTAGGTCTATTGAACTTATCCACCCTTGATCAGAGCGTCTGCTTCCGATCCTTCTAGTTGGAAATCATAATTCCTTTGATATCTAAGCATCGAATCATTTAGGTGTTCTATAATCTGAGGCCCTTGCATCCTATCTTCAACTAATTGTGTGCCAATGCTCACATCAGCTCCGCTATGGACCATCAGATCCTTTATTGGATTATTATTCAATAGTGTCCTTCTTATTCAATAACCTTGTGAGCCTCTCCTCGGATATATAATGCCTTTGGTAAATTGTATCCTTTGCTTTGTCAACCATGCTCTACTTTTGAGCTTGTGTTATTTTCTCCTGAAGTTCGTGGTATATGTTTCTAAGATGCCCTGATGGGTTGAACCTATACCTTCTCTAAAACTCTGTGAACCCGAAAGTTTTCCCGAGTCATACTCTTCTGGTGCTTCGCCAGGTAAAATTTCAACACTGCAACTTCTTCGAAAATGAGAAGTGAATGAAAGGTTATGCATTGGAGAAGTGGGAGTCGACCTTGAACCCTGTGTTCATGCCCATGGAAACGATGTATACCTTATCATGGAAGCTTCTTTTAAGATTAATTATCCCCTTGTTATAAGTTCATCTTGTATTTGTGGACATGGTTCCGACCATGTATCTCCTTGATTCCATTTCTCGTGCAAATTTGAGCACTTGTCTTCTGCAGAGCATTACCCTAGTCCAACCTCTAATGTGATCTGTCGTCGAGTATTACCCCCCTGGTATCTCGAGATTATCACAGAACTGCATAACTTCTTATGAGTTCTTCTTCAAGTATTATTTCTCACTGATTCCAAAATTTTCCCCGGGTTCTGAGTTGTTAGACACTCAAGGACACCGATAGTGAATCGAGTCTGTACTCCGATTCAATAACTATAAGTAATTTTCATTGCTTGCGAGTTTAATAATCCTTCAAGCCATTCCTAGCCCGGTTGGCTATATCATTATCGTGCTAAATTTTAACTGTGCTACCTGGTCCTTCTTCTCGGAGCAAAATTTTCGAAGATGGCCTAATCTTACGTCGATCTTCCCCGTCATTTCATTTCTACTGGAACAACAAACTTGATTTCGAGTTTGTGGCGTACCCTTGGTTTCCATAACCTTTTGCTGCATCATCATTTGACGTGATGTCATTGCCGACCGAATTACATCTTCATGAAACCTCTCGACAAATGTGTCGTGGTCATCATCAACATCCTGAGCTCTTCCAAGATATATATCGAATTCTTGATGAGAAATACCATCCTCGCCTCTCAATGGTTTGTGTTTCACCAACCACTTTATTGCCTTCCGTTCAACACAAACTTATTCGTGTTTTGTGTTATACCTTGAGATCCTTGCTATCCTGCATTTGTTCTTCTTTACCTTGGAATATTACCACCTTTTATGTCAAGAATGTCGTGGTAATTTTACCACCTCTTGAGAATTCTTGATATAGTAATATCTCTCGACTTTTGCGTTCATTTCTTGGTCTCCGTGTTGTTTCTAACCGGAATACCGACAAATGGTCTATAATGTGTAAATTCTAAACTTCTAGCAACCCTATTGCTTTGAAGTTATTGGTCTACAGTTTCATTCTAAGTCTATTGCTTATTGAATCATCATTTGAACATTGATCGTGCTACCTAGTCCAGATTCCTGGGTGCACCCTTCTATCATTGTTCAGTTGTGTATGTTTCCCTCGAGCATACATCATTATATCATTTGATCCGACAAATGATATTTCCTTGTTCACATAATTGTGGAAATCCATCCTTTAGAAATCTCGATGATTTGTTGCTGAGCCTATCAACCACCTCCTCATCCTCTCCTTGGTTTACTGATGAACTCTTGTTTCAGAGCTCACTTCAATAGATCATTTTTGAGAATCTCACAATGTCATCTCGTCAAATTGTGTTGCACCTTTACTTCTCAGGCATCCTAAGTCTGAGGTATCCTGACACCAATCAAATCTGAAGCTCGGTCAGATATGATGGTTGCAATATTTTTCTAAGAGTCATAACATTGGTCCTTATATGACCCGGTAAGGTGATGTCATGCCTAGCACACCTGGCCGGAGAACCTATTGTTATAGTATCCTATTTAGCAAGGTTAACCATTCTTCCATGAGGAAATCGTAAGAATTATTCTATATGTTGTTCCTGATGAATCCTTTGTGTATCCAAGTTTGACCTTCGCTTGAAGACCATGTGAATGCTATCTCGAAGCATGTCTGTGGTACTCTGATTTTCAACAAGAACATTTGAAGCCCAATGCTAAATGTTTCTTGCTCAGTTATCCAAACACTGTTGTATGGGTAATGTCATTAAATCTATCTCCCCTTACCTAAAGGATTTTCTACTTTATATCTTGTCATGGATATCTTGCTCTGCTTGTTGTTGGGAAGGAAATACCCTTGGGTTATGTGTCAAACACATTTTCCTTTCCGTTATTCTGTTTGATCTGATGATCACATTTTTCCTTTCCATTGATTTGTTTAGCCTTCCTTGTGATCCATATGATCTAAGCAGTAATATTCTTCTGCTTATGTAAACACCTTGGTGTACAGCCATGTCGGTAAGACCCTGTTACATTTGTCGATAGCATTCTGGTAACCACCGATGGATGAGAACCTTGCCTATTGGTCTGCCTCGTTCAACGAGCAGGAAAATGGTTCTCTTCGTCCCTCGCCCTTGGTACCGACATTGTTGCCAACATAACTGATAGGCTACCCTCTGACTTGTCTTGCTATCATGACCGTGCAAGATGTCAACACCCTTCCTACTTTTGACCACAAGGTGGGCCCATAACCCACAGTTCCAAAGGATTGAAACCTGACTCTCCTGTACAACCCTGTTACTAATGGTTATTCCCCACGCTTAGCTTCATATTTAATTCACGGGCCACCTTCCTAGTGCTCTATTCTGGTATCAGACGCAATATTTACTCTCGCTGCTCTGAAACCCTTTCTCACTCTGGTTCAGGCTTCGAGCAGCTATCTATCCGCTTGGAACCTCTTATTGTACCTTCGTACCTTACTCTCGATGTATTTTATATGTTCAACTCGAGAGATAGTCTTATGCTCATTCATGGGTTAACCCCAGATTGTTTCCCTCATAAGCATTCTGTCATAGCCGAGTTGCCCCTTACCTATTCGTAAGTACGTTGGAGTTCCCAAAGAAAAGGACGACTTCATCATGATGACATGAAGCAGAGAAATGGAGACATCAAGGTAATGGATCGACCGCTTCGAGAAGAGCAACCAAGACCAAGAAGACTCATTAAAATTTCGTAACCAAATTCCTTCCCCATCACTCCCCTCTTAAATCTCGGGACGAGATTTCTTGTAGTGGAGGAGAATTGTGATGCCCGGATAGTTAAGCTACAGTGAACCCCTGCTAATGATGCCATGTCACCGCGATTACTCTTGTTCTCACGATGATTCCAATTCAAAATTCAAATTTAAAATAAAGTCAAACAATAAAAGTTTTCGAATATCAAAACTAAAAAGTACAAAGTGTGACAATTAAATCATAAATAATATTGGTGAAGAAACCACATTTTTATAATGAGTTTAGATGAAAAAAATAATTAAAAAAACAGCAAAAACAATTATTTAAATGCCTTTTATAATTAATAAAATATTAAACTAATTTATTTGTTGACTAACCCTTATTTGGAAGTAGCATATTTTGTTATACCAATTTAGGAGCTATTCCTATATTTTAGAATTAAGATTAATGTAAGAATAAAATTTAAACAGTAAAGAATAAATGAAATAAGAAAAAGAAAGGTAAGTAAAAACAAAAAAATCCCCCCTCCCCCGCTGGGCCTCGGCCCAGCTGGCCATCAGGCCAACCAGGCCGGCCCATCTATCTACCGTCCCCTTCCTCCTGTTCACAGGGGGGATCGTGGTTGAGATCCCCCGGCTGTGGCTGAGGCATGTCGCTGTGGCAACCATCCGCCCTCCCCCACGACGCCTACCGCGATGCCTACTTGACGCCCCCGAGCCCTGGACGAACCCTAGCTGCCCCCAGATCTCACTTCCCCTTCCTCCCACGCTACTCTGCTCGCGTTCGAGCATGCCCGTCAGCGTTGTTCGCTGCCACCGTGACCACCGTTGTTCCCATGCTCTTCCGCCTTGTCCCCGAGCTCCACAACGAAGCACTCGTCCCCTCCATTGAGTCACATGAGCTCGAACACCCTGCAACGCCATCGCCATCACCGTCTTCAAGCTTCGGTCACCGAGGTCGCCACTCTCGATTCAACGCCACCGAGCCCTCCCCGAGCACACCCGGCTTCTCTCCGAGTCCGCTGTGAGCCCCACCGTCCTCCCCCTCCCTTTCCCGCTGTTGATTCCTCGCCGTAGACCTGTCCCCGCCCGAGGTTGCCATAGACGGGAGCGAAGCTCCTGTGTGCGCCCGTGCGATATTGCTGCTGCTGTCGCCAGGCCCTGCCTCGCCTCTGGCCGCGACCCTCGCGCATGCCCAGCCGCGACCCTCGCTGACCATCGATTCTCCGCGCGCTCACCGCATAGCCGCGCCACGCCTGCCATCGCAGCCCCGCGCTGCCTGCTGCGACCTTCTGTCGCACGCGTGCTGGCTCGCCCAGCCGCGCCCCCTTGCTCCGACCGGCCGCAGGCCGCCGGAGCCACACGCCGCTCGCGCCGGCTGCGCCCCTCACCTGCTTCGCCCGGTGTTTGCCGCTCTTCACCGCTGTCGTCGCAGCCCCACCTCCCCTTCTCCGGCCCGCCTCGCCATGGCTTCGGCCTCGCCATGGCTTCGGCCTCGCCCTGCGCCCAGGCTGGTTCAGCCTCCACGGGCGTCCGCGCCTGTTAAGCCACCCGTCCCGCTTGGCAACTTGGGCCTATGACAGGTGGGGCCCGCCCCCTATTGAAAGAAAGGAAATTAAAATATATATATATATATGATAATACATAATTAAATAATTAACATAATTAAATAGGCTTAATTAAATTAATTAAAAATTGTTAGCCTAATAACCTAGTTAGACTAAATTAACTAGTTAGTTAATGTAACAGTCAATGACAGGGGGCCCCACACCCTGTTGACCAGTCAAATGTTGACTGGTCAACTGGGACCCTTTGGCCCACCTATCAACCTCTGGTACATTTCTGTGTACGCAGAGCTGGGGACACCTAGCATTTAACTATTTAATTTAGAATTAATAATGATTCCTGAGTATTGCTAGAACTTGGAAAAATCATAATAAATAAACCGTAGCCCGGATGGAAAAACTTTGTACATGAAAATTGCTCAGAATGACGAGACGAATCTGGATACGCAGCTCGTTCGTCCGCCACACATCCCTAGCATAGCGAACACGCAACTTTCCCCCTTCGGTTCATCTGTCCGAAAATGCGAAACACCGGGGATATTTTCCCGGATGTTTCCCCCCTTCACCGGTATCACCTTATACCGCATCAGGTCACCCCTCGCACAACATAATGCCGCATCTTGATTTTTGTTACATTGATTGCTCTGTTATTTATTGTGTTCCCCCTCTGTTACTTCTTTCCGGTAGAACCCGAGACTGTCGGGGACCCCCAGTATGACTACGGTGTTGATGACCCCTCCTTCTTGCCAGAGCAACCAGGCAAGCCCCCCCCCCCTTGATCACCAGATATCGCCTACTCTCCTCTATACTGCTTGCATTAGAGTAGTGTAGCATGTTACTGCTTTCCGTTAATCCTATTCTGATGCATAGCCTATCATTGCTACTACTGTTGTTACCTTTACCTGCAATCCTAAATGCTTAGTATAGGATGCTAGTTTATCATCAGTGGCCCTACACTCTTGTCCGTATGCCATGCTATACTATTGGGCCGTGATCACTTCGGGAGGTGATCACGGATATATGCTATATACTTTACACTGTTACATTACCTGTGATACTCTTCGGAGATGGGGGCTGAAGGGGCAGGTGGCTCCATCCCGATAGAGGTGGGCCTGGGTTCCCGACGGCCCCCGACTGTTACTTTGTGGCGGAGCGACAGGGCAGGTTGAGACCACCTAGGAGAGAGGTGGGCCTGGCCCTGGTCGGCATTCGCGGATACTTAACACGCTTAACGAGATCTTGGTATTTGATCTGAGTCTGGCCACTGGCCTATACGCACTAACCATCTACGCGGGGACAGTTATGGGCACTCGACGTCGTGGTATCAGCCGAAGCCTTCGTGACGTCAACGACTAAGCGGCGCGCGCCGGGTTGGACCGCGTAACGCAACTTCCTTTGTAATGGAGGTTGCTAGGTCTGCTCTCCGGCCGCGTACGCAACGTGCAGGTGTGCAATGGGCGATGGGCCCAGACCCTTGCGGCATAGGATTTAGACCGGCGTGCTGACCTCTCTGTTGTGCCTAGGTAGGGCTACGACGTGTTGATCTTCCGAGGCCGGGCATGACCCAGAAAAGTGTGTCCGGACAAAGGGGATTGAGCGTGTTGGGAAATGTTGTGCACCCCTGCAGGGAAGTTAATCTATTCGAATAGCCGTGATCTTCGGTAACAGGACGACTTGGAGTTGTACCTTGACCTTATGACAACTAGAACCGGATACTTAATAAAACACACCCTTCCAAGTGCCAGATACAACCGGTGATCGCTCTCTCACGGGGCGACGAGGGGAGGATCATCGGTTAGGATTATGTTATGCGATGTTACTTGGTGAACTTACCATCTACTCTCTTCTCCTGCTGCAAGATGGAGGTTACCAGAAGCGTAGTCTTCGATAGGACTAGCTATCCCCCTCTTATTCCGGCATTCTGTAGTTCAGTCCACATATGATACCCCCTTTTCCATTTGATACCAATGCATACATATGTAGTGCAGCTCCTTGCTTGCGAGTACTTTGGATGAGTACTCACGGTTGCTTTGCTCCCCCTTTTCCCCCTTCCTATACCCGATTGCTGCGACCAGATGATGGAGCCCAGGAGCCAGACGCCACTGTCGATGACGACTACTACTACTCGGGAGGTGCCTACTACTACGTGCAGCCCGCTGACGACGACCAGGACTAGTTTAGGAGGATCCCAAGCAGGAGGCCTGCGCCTCTTTCGATCTGTATCCCAGTTTGTGCTAGCCTTCTTAAGGCAAACTTGTTTAACTTATGTCTGTACTCAGATATTGTTGCTTTCGCTGACTCGTCTATGATCGAGCTCTTGTATCCGAGCCCTCGAGGCCCCTGGCTTGTAATATGATGCTTGTATGACTTATTTTATTTGTAGAGTTGTGTTGTGATATCTTCCCGTGAGTCCTTGATCTTGATCGCACACGTTTGCGTGTATGATTAGTGTATGATTAAATCGGGGGCATCACACAGTGACAGAAAGGGAACCGACACATATTGTATTTTTGCCATCGAGGATAAAAAGATGGGGTTTATATCATATTGCTTGAGTTTATCCCTCTACATCATGTCATCTTGCCTAATGTGTTACTCTGTTCTTATGAACTTAATACTCTAGATGCATGCTGAATAGCGGTCGATGTGTGGAGTAATAGTAGTAGATGCATAATCGTTTCGGTCTACTTGACACGGACGTGATGCCTATGTTCATGATCATGCCTAGATATTCTCATAACTATGCGCTTTTCTATCAATTGCTCGGCAGTAATTTGTTCACCCACGGTAATATATGCTATCTTGAGAGAAGCCACTGGTGAAACCTATGGCCCCCGGGTCTACTTTACATCATATAAGTTTCCGATCTATAATTCTAGTTTACTATTTATTTTGTAATCTTTACTTTTCAATTTATACAACAAAAATACCAAAAATATTTATCTTATTATCTTTTGCAAGTGGCTGTGAAGGGATTGACAACCCCTTTATCGCGTTGGTTGCAAGGTTCTTGATTGTTTGTGCAGGTACTAGGCGATTTGCATATAGTCTCCTACTAGATTGATACCTTGGTTCTCAAAAACTGAGGGAAATACTTATGCTACTTTGCTGCATCACCGTTTCCTCTTCAATGGAAACCAACGTATGATAAAGAGGTAGCAAGAAGGATTTTTGGCGCCATTGCCAGGGAGATCTATGCTCAAGTCAAGACATACCAAGTACCCATCACAAACTCTTATCCCTCGCATTGCATTATTTGCCATTTGCCTCTCGTTTTCCTCTCCCCCACTTCACCTTTGCCGTTTTATTTGCCCTTTTTCTGTTCATCTCTTTTCGCTTGCCTCTTGTGTGTTCGTCCTTAGTGCGGTTTGTTGCCATCATGTCTGAAATTGGAGATGTTATCATTGAAAAGGGTAGTAGTAATGATGGGGGAAACGTGGATGCTTTTGATTATCCTCATGAAGAACCTACTGTTTTACACACCAAAAAGTTTCGGATTGGTTGTGGTAATATTATTGGAAAAGGAGTTATTCAAGATTTCTTTACTTGCACCGGTGCTTTGCCCACTATGGGCGGGTCTATTCTTCATAAAACTAGTAGTCTTGCAGATGCTACATCTTTGCTCGTGGTTGAACTTGAAAGACAATTTATCCACATGCATCCTTGCATACAGAGGATTTTTCTAGAATTTTCCAATGTTGAGCATTCTTCTGTTAAGCGAGCAGCTACCATATTTTTAGCTCATGAGTTCGGATTTATAATAAAAGAGGCCAACGAAATTTTTGCGCATTATAGGGTGGATGCCGACCGTCCTCCCATAGAAGCGATCCTCTTTTATCAAGAAGACATAATGCATTTACGATCTCTAGATCATGTTGATTTTAATGAGAATTAGAAAAAAGATTCCTACCGATGTTCTAGTTGACAAGATTTCTGAACTTAATGATAACTTTGCTATCCAGAACAACGGGTTAGGTTTTTGCCTTGAAAAAAGGCTCATTATTTTTTTCCAAAAGAATGCTTATAATGATGAATTGGTTGTGCAATATGAGGGGCCAAAGGAGGAACCAATACCTCCCGAGCTTGATCTTGGGGACTTTTGTCCCATTAAATTTAGCCCTTTTGATTACTTTTGCTTGCCACAAATAAAACTTGCTGCTGAACATAGGGAGTATGAGATGATTTTTCGCGATTTACCTTATCATTATCATGGCAATACCTAGATCTATTCTTGCCTTTATGCCTAGCTAGGGGCGTTAAACGATAGCGCTTGTTGGGAGGCAACCCAATTTTATTTTTGTTCCTTGCTTTTTTTCCTGTTTAGTAATAAATAAATCAGCTATCCTTTGTTATGATTGTGTTTTTTATGTTTTAATTACTGGTTGTGCCAAGTAAAGCCTTTAGGATCTTCTTGGATGATTGTTGTTTGATCTTGCTGAAAAAAACAGAAAGTATGCGCTCATGAGAATAATTTTCATTTTTTACCAGAGAACGATAAAATACCAATTCCAACTGAAGTAGATCAATATACAAATTATTTAGGACTTCCTCATTTTTCATAATTTTTGGAGTTACATAAGTATTCGAAACCTACAGATTACTACATACTGTTCTGTTTTTGACAGATTCTGTTTTTCGTGTGTTGTTTGCTTATTTTGATGAATCTATGGCTAGTATCGGGGGGTATGAACCATAGAGAAGTTGGAATACAGTAGTTTTAACACCAATATAAATAAATAATGAGTTCATTACATTACCTTAAATTGGTGGTTTGTTTTCATATACTAACGGAGCTCATGAGATTTTCTGTTGAGTTTTGTGTTGTGAAGTTTTCAAGTATTTGGGTAAAGATTTGATGGATTTTGGAATAAGGAGTGGCAAGAGCCTAAGATTGGGGATGCCCAAGGAACCCCAAGGTAAAATTAAAGTACAACCAAAATCCTAAGCTTGGGGATGCCCCGGAAGGCATCCCCTCTTTCGTCTTCGTCTATCGGTAACTTTACTTGAGGCTATATTTTTATCCACCACATGATATGTGTTTTGCTTGGAGCGTATTGTATGATCTGAGTCTTTGCTTTTTAGTTTACCACAATCATCCTTGCTGTACACACCTTTTGGAGAGACGCACATGAATCAGAATTTATTAGAATACTCTATGTGCTTCACTTATATCTTTTGAGCTAGACAATTTTGCTCTAGTGCTTCACTTATACCTTTTTACAGCACGGTGGTGGTTTTATTTTATAGAAATTACTGATCTCTCATGATTCACTTATATTATTTTGAGAGTCTTTTAGAACAGCATGGTAATTTGCTTTGGCTATAAAATTAGTCCTAATATGATAGGCATCCAGGATGGGTATAATAAAAACTTTCATATAGAGTGCATTAAATACTATGAGAAGTTTGATACTTGATAGTTGTTTTGAGATATAAAGATGGTAATATTAGAGTTGTTCTAGTTGATTAATGGTGGAATTGAGAAATACTTGTGTTGAAGTTTGCAAGTCCCATAGCATGCACGTATGGTAAACGTTGTGTGACAAATTTGAAGCATGAGGTGTTCTTTGATTGCTTTCCTTATGAGTGGTGGTCGGGGACGAGCGATGGTCTTTTCCTACCAATCTATCCCCCTAGGAGCATGCACGTAGTGCTTGGTTTTGATGACTTTTAGATTTTTGCAATAAGTATGTGAGTTCTTTATGACTAATGTTGAGTCCATGGATTATACGCACTCTCACCTTTCCATCATTGCTAGCCTCTTCGGTACCATGCATTTCCCTTTCTCACCTCGAGAGTTGGTGCAAACTTCGCCGGTACATCCAAACCCCATGATATGATACGCTCTATCACATATAATCCTCCTTATATCTTCCTCAAAACAACCACCATACCTACCTATTATGGCATTTCCATAGCCATTCTGAGATATATTGCCATGCAACTTTCCACCGTTCCGTTTATTATGACACACTCCATCATTGTCATATTGCCTTGCATGATCATGAAGTTGACATCGTATTTGTGGCAAAGCCACCTTCATAATTATTTCATACATGTCACTCTTGATTCATTGCACATCCCGGTACACCGCCGGAGGCATTCACATAGAGTCATATTTTGTTCTAAGTATCAAGTTGTAATTCTTGAGTTGTAAGTAAATAAAAGTGTGATGATTTTCGTTATTAGAGCATTGTCCCATGTGAGGAAAGGATGATGGAGACTATGATTCCCCCACAAGTCGGGATGAGATTCCAAACGAAAAAAAGTAGCCATAAAAAAAGAGAAAAAAGGCCCAAATAAAAAAGAGAGAAAAAGAGAGAAGGGGCAATGTTACAATCCTTTTTACACACTTGTGATTCAAAGTAGCACCATGATCTTCATGATAGAGAGTCTCTTATTTGGTCACTTTCATATACTAGTGGGAATTTTTCATTATAGAACTTGGCTTGTATATTCCAATGATGGGCTTCCTCAAAATGCCCTAGGTCTTCGTGAGCAAGCAAGTTGGATGCACACCCACTTAGTTTCTTTTGTTGAGCTTTCATATATTTATAGCTCTAGTGCATCCGTTGCATGGAAATCCCTACTCCTTGCATTGACATCAATCGATGGGCATCTTCATAGCCCGTTGATTAGCCGCGTCAATGTGAGACTTTCTCCCTTTTTGTCTTCTCACACAACCTCCATCATCATATTCTATTCCACCCATAGTGTTATGTCCATGGCTCGCGCTCATATATTGTGTGAAAGTTGAAAGAGTTTGAAAAGTCTAAGTATGAAACAATTGCTTGGCTTGTCATCGGGGTTGTGCATGATGGGAGCATTTTGTGTGATAAAAATGAAGCATGGACAAACTATATGATTTTGTAGGGATAAGCTTTCTTTGGCTATGTTATTTTGATAAGACATAATTGCTTGGTTAGCATGCTTGAAGTATTATTATTTTTATGTCAATATTAAACTTTTGTCTAGAATCTTTTGGATCTAAACATTCATGCCACAATAAATAGAATTACACTGAAAATTATGTTAGGTAGCATTCCACATCAAAAATTCTGTTTTTATCATTTACCAACTCGAGGACGAGCAGGAATTAAGCTTGGGGATGCTGATACGTCCGCAATGCATCTATAATTTTTTATTGTTCCATGATATTATATTATCTGTTTGGATGTTTAATGGGCTCTAATATGCACTTTTTTATTATTTTTGGGACTAACCTATTAACCGAAGGCCTAGTGCAAATTGATGTTTTTTACCTATTTCATTGTTTCATAGAAAAGGAATATCAAATGGAACCCAAACGTAATGAAACCTTCGCAAGGATCTTTCTTGGAACAAATGTCACCCATGAGACTAGTACAAGTCTGGAAGTCCGCGAAGCTTCCACGAGGCAGGGGCCGCGCCCAGGGGTAGGCGCCCCCCCACCCTCATGGGCCCCACGGAGCTCCACCGACCTACTTCTTTCGCCTATATATACTCTTATACCCTAAAAACATCCAGGGGAGCCACTAAACCACTTTTTCACCACCGCAACCTTCTGTACCCGTGAGATCCCATCTTGGGGCCTTTTACGGTGATCTGCCAGAGGGGGATTCGATCACGGAGGGCTTCTACATCAACACCATAGCCTCTCCGATGATGTGTGAGTAGTTTACCACAGACTTTCTTGTCCATAGTTATTAGCTAGATGGCTTCTTCTCTCTCTTTGGTTCTCAATACAAAGTTCTCCTCGATGTTCTTGGAGATCTATTCGATGTAATACTTTTTGCAGTGTGTTTGCCGAGATCCGATGAATTGTGGGTTTATGATCAAGATTATCTATGAACAATATTTGATTCTTCTCTGAATTCTTATATGCATGATTTGATATCTTTGCAAGTCTCTTCGAATTATCAGTTTGGTTTGGCCTACTAGATTGATCTTTCTTGCAATGGGAGAAGTGCTTAACTTTGGGTTCAATCTTGCGGTGCTCGATCCCAGTGACAGAAAGGGAACCGACATGTATTGTATTGTATTGTATTGTATTGTATTGTATTGTATTGTATTGTTGCCATCAAGGATAAAAAGATGGGGCTTATATCTTATTGCTTGAGTTTATCCCTCTACATCATGCCATCTTGCCTAATGTGTTACTCTGTTCTTATGAACTTAATACTCTAGATGCATGCTGGATAGCGGTCGATGTGTGGAGTAATAGTAGTAGATGTAGAATCGTTTCGGTCTACTTGACATGGACGTGATGCTTATGTTCATGATCATGCCTAGATATTCTCATAACTATGCGCTTTTCTATCAATTGCTCGGCAGTAATTTGTTCACCCACCGTAATATATGCTATCTTGAGAGAAGCCACTAGTGAAACCTATGGCCCCCGAGTCTACTTTACATCATATAAGTTTTCGATCTTTAATTCTAGTTTACTATTTATTTTGCAATCTTTACTTTTCAATCTATACAACAAAAATACCAAAAATATTTATCTTACTATCTTTATTAGATCTCACTTTTGCAAGTGGCCGTGAAGGAATTGACAACCCCTTTTATTGCGTTGGTTGCAAGGTTCTTGATTGTTTGTGCAGGTACTAGGCGATTTGCTTGTAGTCTCCTACTGGATTGATACCTTGGTTCTCAAAAACTGAGAGAAGTACTTACGCTAATTTGCTGCATCACCCTTTCCTCTTCAATGAAAAACCAACGCATGCTCAAGAGGTACCAAACTTCCACATCAAACTCATGTTCACAGATATCTGCACATTCATAGATAATGTCCACAACCATGATTCACTTCAAAGCCAAAAAAATGTGAGGAGAGTTATAAATAAATAAAAACCTCTAGTTCCTACTACTAGTGTGAGCACAACAAGTCACGACCATGTGTAATTAATTATTGTTTGGTCATTTTTTGACTAATCACAAATAACTTCTCGAAGTAGGTATAATTTCTAATGCCGGCCGTGGCTGGGGTCCACGATTTTTTGAGCCAAACCGGGCAACACACCGGTGTCTATGCCGGCGACGCGGTGGTGGTAGCATTCGTGGGTTCAGAGCGGCGGGGGCTCCCGTGGTATACTATTCCTTGGTGTCGGCGGTGGCCGCAAACGTGTTGGCCACCTCCGCCAGCATGCCACAGTTCCGCCAATGTTTGCGTCGGATGGCACGGCCAACCATGGTGCACTGGACGCCGTGGTCCCCCGTGTGCTGGCGTGCAGCAACTGGCCACTCCTCTGCGAGCAGGCTTGGAGCATCAAGTTGATGCACTAGGGGCTAGCTTGGAGCGGCGGCTTGCTCCTTCGCTCGCCCGCCTACAGCCTCGCCCATGATACTGACGGCCTAGGGCGGGGAGGGAGGTGGGGCAGTGAGTTTTCTGGCTTGTCGGGGCACCCAGCCGACTTTTATGTCGGAGAACTCGTCTTCCTGCTCACCTGATGCTATGAAGAGTGTGGAGAAAATGGTGAAGGAGGATATGGGAGCAGCGGTGTGGTGCGGTTTTTGCCTGGCGTCTAGCCTCGTTTAAATAGCGAGCGGACGAGAGGAGCCAGCCGACATTGTGTTCTAAAATGTCGTCCGGCTCGCGGAAGGACATGTTGCCGGCACACACGCGAATTCAATGGAGGCAGGCGGGGCAGTCTGAAGCCGGTGCATGCAGCGAGGAGGCATGTTCATCCTGGCCCGCAGCGAGTGGGGCCCTCTTGGCCGACGCACCGGTTCAATGCCTATGCTATGAGAGGTTGTGTCCGTGTCAGAGCAATCACTCCCTCCAGTCCTTTTTTGTTTGGGTATAACAAAATCTCATTTTCCATTCACATTTTACAAGTAAAATTCGTGGACAAACTTTGACCCAAAATACGACGGGGACTAGTAAACCAGGACGGAGGTAGTAGTTATGAATTCCATTTTTTCTCCATACCAATCATTCTAAAAACTACTCCTACTTAGTACTTATAACGCGCCATTGAAAATAGGAACTCTTACCCTGCTAAAAAATGATATTTTAAACGTGGCTACTCGATCAGTGGCGACTGGCGAGCCACTGCCCCCAGGTCGTTCACCTGTGGTCCTGACCATCAACTCCTACGGATCAAATTATCACGCGAGCTGACTATTCCTACAAAGGTGTGCTCCAACCACGTACGTGGTACCCGCGCATGCAGCGATCATGCACCTAGGGTTTTAGGGTTTATTTGTTTACGGTGCCTTTACATAACTCTCGTGTGTGCGAGACAATGAGAGACCGACTATGTGTGTGCATCTCTTCTCTTCGTATATGTACTCCACCGTTTGTCTGGTGTCCAAAAAATTATACATTAGTAATAACTAGCAATGTGCCAATGCGTTGACACACGATCAAAGTAGATTAATACATATTCACCGATTTGATAGAAAAAAGAATCTAGTTTTGAAATACGTATATCACTAAAAAATATGTTATGTTTCACTCAAAATATATTTCTTTGGCGGTTTTGATGAGATAAGCGAGGAATGTGGTTGGTTTCAAGATTCGAGAAGTGGTATATCTCTAATTTATACTCTTATAAAAAACAGAGTTGATGATGATGGTCTTCCTGCCATCCTGTAACACAGGCCGTCCGATTTATATCTGACGGATAGGAAGGAAACTATGGCAATTTTGCAAAAAGATACCCACACCCCTCTCCACATTTGCAAATAAGGCCTTCCCTCGTTCATCCTTTTCTCCCACAAGATAAACTACTCATACAAATGCATCTTGATGTTCCGTGCAATGCATGGGCATCTTGCTAGTTGTTGCAAAAAAACCATGTGTGTGTTGTGTGTGTAAGAGAGAGGAAGAGAGGAGGAGGACGGAGTGCGTGTGTAACAAAGACATAAAGAGTGTGTGTGCGAGAGGTATTAGCTTAAAATGAGGCGATAGTGTGTGTGTGCACGATCGAGAGGGCGTGTCTCAAGAAGGGACGAAAAATCTACATAGGTACAAGGAGCATGAGAGAGACATGTACGAGATAGTGGAAGCACGAGTGTGCGGGTGTATAAACTTATCTGGAGGCTAGTCAATCAATGTTTGTGATAGAAATACGAGTCGGGGGTGCGAAAGCGAGAGTTTTTGTGTGTGTGTGTGAGAGAGAGAGAGATGGTACTCGGGAAGGGGAGTGGAAGCATGAGTTGTGTGTGTGTGTGAGAGAGAGAGAGTGAGAGAGAGAGAGAAGGGGGGCGGTTTGTCTGATCGGTAAAAAAATGAATAATGTCAGTTTTATAACTGGGATGGGGACAGAAAGGAGACCGCAACAAATGTTGTGTCTGCGGCAGAGAGTAATTTTAGTGGTATGGGTCATATCTAGAGAGATATAGGGTGTGTGAGAGAACCCTATAGAAAGAAAGACAAAGTGAAAGACGAGTGAGAGTGTGCGTGTGGTGGTGAAAAAGAAAGGTTAGGTACCTAGTGATACCAGAGAACGGTAGAGACGTGAGAGATAATGAAAACTATGTAATGTATAATGATATGGAGAGTGTGACACTTCTCAAGGGAGACGTTGCGAGACCATGTTTGCGAAAATAGGAGAAACATGAAGTGAGCGTGCGGGTGAGCCGGAGAAAAGAGACTGATAGCTACATGAAGGAGCATGCGACAGAGATGGGCGTGAACGGAGATTCAAATATTTAGTTGCGTGTATAGAAAATGTCAACATAAAAGGGATTCAAATATTTGAATTCGAGATTATGATACATGTAATTCATACTCAAACCAAAATTGATCTATCAAACATGCATACTCATATGAATTCACGCGCATCTATGTTACTTAATATGTAGATATTACTGATCCATACATTTTAGTAGAACATAATTTGGTTTAAATTTTTTGAATTCAACCTAATGATTTTGAGATCATTGTATTTGTAAATCATATTATATATAAAGGAGTAGAATTCTTTGTTGTGCTTTTGAAAGTATATATAAAAAATGAGTACATAGAATTTTATTCCAATCGAAAATGGATCCTGCCACAGACTAAGGCATAGCCTAGTGGTGGGAAGGGGCTGATGCCTTCCCACCCAACCAGGTTCAAGGCATGGTACTTGCAATTTGGGTTTGTTGCACCAATTATACTGTATGGGGTTCCCTTACAGTCTTTCTGTAAAAAAAGTTGAATACAAACTGGATGCGAATTGAGTTGGGACAGTAAACGTGCACTCTTGCTCTGAATTTGAACGAAGCGGGGAAAGTCGCAGTAACCGCCCGAAACCAAAATCTGCGAGATGGAAATTACTGCCTATCCGCGACAAGCAAAGCCTATCGGCTCGATTTCTATAGGTTTCGATAGGGATAGGTTTGTAATTTCACTTAAACGTGACATAACCGCCTCTCACTCGGATTAATACACAGTGGGCGCCAAAACACAATGCCTCCTGGGCCGAAATTGACTCCCTCCCTGATTCATACATGGTGGGCGCCAAAACAAACTCTCGTCGGCCGAAATCTCCGTCGGCAATATTCGGTGTATGCGAGATTACCGTCCTATCCCCAACCGAGTAATATTGTTGTGATGTAGGAAATTTTAAACGGGTGCTAAGTTTGTAAATTTCCTCACATTTGGGACAAGCGCACCCTAAAGACATGGTTCCCCCTTCCTCTCTCCCTCCATTTCCCCATTCGTACTCCGTGGGAGCCAAAACACCCTCTCCACCCCAGCCTCCTCCGTCCGGCACCACATCCACTGCCGTCCTCCTCGACCATGCCGGAGCTGATACCCCGATGCCATCGTCCATTACAATAGATTGACCTCTCTCATCCACGGCTTCAGACCGGGATCCTTGCATCCCGTCCTCTCGCTTCAACCCCACTATCATCCACATTGTCGGCGCTGCTCCTACGACCGTCTCGTCCACCGCGCTAGGATATTTCCCCCGCCGCCACCGTCTACCCTCATGGATCTGCTTCCACGCCGCCGACAGCCATCGCTACCGCAGCATCGTCAATCTCAGCAGATGCATACACGGTGCCGCACCAGAGGCGATACTCTTTCGTATCTACTCAACTTATTTATCGCAGCAAGAAAATAGATCACCACTGCTTTACTCTGATTTCTTGCCCATCACTTACTTGTTAGTTGAAAGCAAACATTGGTTGCGAAGTTGCCTTTGTCCGGTTTGCACCTTTAGATCCGCCATGGTTAGGAGACATAGGATCATCATCCAACTGCCTGAAATGGTCGACTGACCCAAATGACAAAAGTCACACGAATTGCATGCAAACATTCCTTTATATTCAGTACCATCATCGTAGCTGCTTAACACTGCTCCTAAATCCATCAAGCTAAACAACGTGCCACTCATAATTCCATACTTGTTGCTCAAATACGAATATGATATGATGCTGATATTACTAAAACAGATAATGTTTAATTGGTCAGCTAATGTTCCTACTTTTACTTTCAAAACGCACGTGCACCACATATAGAGAGACAGCAGGGAGTTGCATTCTTAATGTGCTCTGGTTCATCATGTGTGGGCACTGCGCAATGAACATTTTATTATCCAAAATCCGCTTGCTCTTATTTAGCATGTTCCTCTTTCATTCTTCTTTAATAAGTACTCTCTCTGTTCCTAAATACAAGTCTTTGTATAGATTCCACCATGGACTACATATGGACAAAAATTAGTGAATCTACACTCTAAAATGTATCTGTATACATCTGTATGTGATCCATAGTGGAAATCTCTACAAAGACTTATGTTTTGGAACGGAGGGAGTATGATAGTAGTACAGTATGTTCTTGTAGTGAAGACGAGCAGGGACATTTGTAGTGTAGAGGTCTATTCGGTCGGTTGTGATGGACACTTTCAACTCTTCGGGCCTCTTTGATTCGTAGGATTTTGTAAACATAGGAATATGAATTGTAGTGGCCTGCCCACTTGAATCCTGTAAGATTAGCAAGGAAATGCGGGGAGGTGTGTTGCCTTTGAGAGTTACACTGATATTAACAGTACCGCACCTTCAGTTGAAGAGAGCTGGTATCCGAAGCCTTTCTAGCCGTACCAGTAATAGTAGCCTATGTTTTCTAGCAAGTTCCACTTTGCTGATTTTACTTGTGATGCTTACAGTTTTCCCGTTATATCTACACTATGATCTGTGTAGCTGCTTTGTGTCGCACTAGCAGCAGTCCACTCTTCAAGCTAAAGAACACACCAATCATAAGTCCAAAGCTTACTTCTTCAAATACGAATTGTGATATGATACTGATATTAGTTAACAGATACACATTTAATTGGTCAAGTAATGCTCCCACTTGATTTTTGAAATGCATGTGGCCACATACAGAGAGATAGCATGGAATTGCATTTCTTTGGGCGCTGTGATTCATCATGAGTGGACAACCAACATTGTATGCAAAGAAGCAGAACCTCAAGAATATGCTTCCTCTTCTGTTCTTTAACATGTTCCTCTTTTGTTATTCTGTATTTAGTACGTACAGTATGTTCAGGAAGGGGAGCGGGGACATCTCACTACTAGGAAAATGCTTATAGATAGAAGTTTAGCAATAGCGCCTATTTAGGCACCCACGCTATTGGTATTTACCAGTAGCGCCTGGTACAAAACATGCTACTACTACTACTAAATAACAGTAGCGTTTGCTAGCTTGGGCCGCGTTGTTGTTACATGGGCCGCAGGGCAAAAACGGTAGCCCACTTACCTATAGCATTTGTTTCGAACAGGCGCTACAACTGGTGGGCTTAGCAGTAGCGTCGGCCTCTACCCAACGCTACTACTAGAGGAAAAGAAAACCGGCCCGAGCGCCCCCCGCACCCCCTCACTCTCACATTATCGATCCCCTCCGCCCGCCGCCGCCGCTGTGGTTAGGGTTCCTCCCCGGTCGCCTCACCCCCGTCAACGGCGCCGTGCGCCGCCACCACGCGTGGTCGCCTCTCGCCTCCTCCGACACTCCAGCCCCGTAAGTCCCCCTTGATCTCCTCCTCCCTGCGCGCGCGCCACCACTCGCTAGGCTCGGATTGATTCGCCGCGACAGCTCGCCAACGGTCATAGGAAGTCGTCCACCATATCCTGCCACTCATTGGCTGTGGCGCCCTTCCAAGGCACGATGCCGCCGCCGCTGAGCAGGCTGCCGATGAAGTTGTCCCGAAGCACGTCCGGCGTGGCCACGAGCCGCTCGATTTGGGTCATCTACCCTATCTTCTCCGCGAGCGTCATCCTCCCAAGAAGAGCGTGTAGAGCATGTAGACACGATCCTCTAGAGGCTTGGTGGCGTCCTTGTAGAGCATGTAGTCGGTGTCGGTGCCGCCGAGCACGGCTTGGAAGAGCAGCAGGGCCACCCGATGAGAGCAGCCCGGGGCACCGAGCCTCAGTGATGCGAGGAGCCATGGCATCATCGCGTGTGGATTGTTTTTGGCAACCACCAGCGGGAGGGATGGTTTGTTTAGTGCCAGTTGCCATCGTGGTAGCGGGATGTTAGTTTAATCATTGTTTTCCGCTACTTAATTTGGCAGAGCATAGCAGCATGTTTCGCTTGCACAGAAGAGACAAAAAAGTAGACAAAGTAGAGAGAGGGGTTAGGTGAGAGGCGTTAGGTGAGAGTAGAGAGATGGGTTAGGTGAGGAACTAATCCAGATGCACAAGTTGGGTCAGCCAAACTTGGTCGAATCCAGGAGACAGAAAAGGAAGCGGGTAGAGGCGGGAGGGGGGGATTGAGGGCAGCAGAAGGGAGCGGGTGACCTAAGCGAGGGGAGATTAAGGGCAGCAGAAGGGCGGAGGCTTGGTTTCTTCTTCCTTGGCCGTTGTCCCTGGAGTAGTGGCGGCGGCGGTGGTGCCTAGTGTTCTAGGGTTTAGAGAGGGGTTCTCTCTCTCGTCCTGCCTTGGCTTTTGTTTAGTGGCGGCGGCGGTGGTGCCTAGTGTTCTAGGGTTTAGAGAGGGGTTCTCTCTCTCGATTGAACTACTTTAGCTTGTCTGCTTGTGCAATAATGGCAATATGTCATTTATCTTATTATTAGGCTATGTTTGGGTTACATGATCTCTATTAGGTAATTGTCTGAACTGAACTACAATTTAGTTATTATTTTGCTTGCCATGTGAACCTGATGTGTATTCTCTATGATGTGAACCTGATGTGTATATTATTCAAAACCTGATGTGTATTGAAAACTTTATGTTTACTTTTTGGATCGTTAATCCTTTAATCATATTGCTTTAGGGAAATGGCGCCACCACCACCACCACCATGTCGACGGTGCAAGTCAAGGTGCACCAGCAGCCTTGCAACTGGCACGCTGTTCGGCATCTACTTCGAGTCTAGTTTTCTTCATGCGGCGGTAATAAATTGTATGAAACTAGTAACCATTATTTTGTTTTTAGTGTTATTGGCATCAA
The DNA here is from genome assembly GCF_018294505.1 of Triticum aestivum. Taxonomy (NCBI): domain Eukaryota; kingdom Viridiplantae; phylum Streptophyta; class Magnoliopsida; order Poales; family Poaceae; genus Triticum; species Triticum aestivum. The sequence continues at coordinate 229,573,921 of NC_057800.1, forward strand.
TGCATCGTGTATATATCATTTTGCTTTTTGTACACAGATCGTCCCATGCAATGTGAGGTTGGAATTCAACAAGCTGACTGGAGACTTTGTGACCTTTGAGGCTCCTGGGGGACCCCTACACCATGGAGGTCGAGGAAGGACGAAATATGACGCAGGTGGGAGGAGATGGATGGGTCCGTTTCATCACCCACATGCGTATCACCGGTGGTGAGTTGATCAGCTTCTCCTTCAGAGCAGAAAGACCCAAGCTGCCCGTCATTTATGTCAACAAAGCAGAAGATGATGAAGATGATGAGGATGATGAGGATGATGACGACCCACTTGATGAAGCCATCGTAGCTCAAAGAATGAGGTTGAGCGAGGAGGAGGTGTGCAACCTATGGGACATCATTCCGCCACGTGCTGACTTCGTCGGGGTGCCATTCATGACCCGCCTGACAAGTACCATGGTTGATCGGCATACCATGGTATGTTGCATTTACTGTAGTAATTTGATGATATGCTTTATTGTTATACTTAGTGTAGAGTCCGATGATACATATGCTTAGTGAATCTTATATGCTTTATTGTTATACTTAGTGTAGAGTCCGATAATATATATGCTTAGTGAATCTTATATGCTTAGTGAATCCGATGATATATATGCTTTATTGTTATACTTAGTGTAGAGTCCGATGATATATATGCTTAGTGAATCTGACGATCTATATGCTTAGTGAATCCGATGATATATATGTTTTATTATTATACTTAGTGTAGAGTCCGATGATATATATGCTTAGTGAATCCGATGATATATATGCTTCGTGTAGAATCCAAAGAACTATTAATAGTGTAGAATCCATATATACTTATTAGTAGAATTCATGATCAGTAGAAATGTAGTATTGTCTTTTGATAGTGTAGAATGTGTGAGGCTACTTATTAATTGATATGTTTTTTCTTATTCACAAATTGCCAAAGAGCCTATCAGAGAGTTGTGGTATCAAGCCTGATGAAGAAGGCTCTGGTGGAATACGCCTTACCGCAAGGGGCTCCGTCACCACCTGTGCGTACGACATGGACACAGATGGTCGCACACACTTCAACTCGGTTGGGTGGAAGAGCTTCCTCATCGGCAAGAATCTTCATGTTGGACAGGCAATCCTAATTACTGTCAGGAACACCCACCACCCAGGCTTGAGGATGATGATCGTCATCGATATCATCTAGAACTACATACGCATGTGTGTGGTTGTTGAACCATATATATGCTAGTATGACTACCTAGTAGACTTATCAACTATGATCTATCCATGCATTGTTGACTACTATATATGAGTTTGTGAGATTGTGTGGTTATATTAAATGTGGTATTATCGTTAATGTTTGTGAGATAGTTCTGTGAACTTAGTTTATTTGCACTAGACTTGTCTTGATTTCCATGAATATTGCATCTGACTTCTTTTTATTATTTTTAATTTCTATTTACCTAGTTGTAGCTTGGGGAGAAAATAGGGCGCTGCTACTACGTGATGATAGTAGTAGCGTTGGTAGCGAAAGAGGCGCTACTACTAAGTGTTTTAGCTGCAGCGCTTGTTTAGAAGCGCACTATTGTTAAATAATAGCTGTAGCGCCCTAGCAGTAGCGTGGGTGCCCGCGCTAGTAATAGCCAAAAAACCAGCGCTACTGGTAAGGGTTTTCCTAGTGGTGTCTGCAGTCAGCAGCTGATAGAGCTAGCCTGTACATGATCGACAGGCTTTCAATTGGTAGCGGCAATACAACACCATATTTTCCAGCCAGTTCCACTTTCCCAATTTATATATCCTGGTTATGGTGTACCCCTTTTATGTACACTACAATCTGCCTAGTTGTTGTGTGCTCTTGTTATCATGGTTTGCAATAAACTCTCTATACAGTATATTATGAACCTATCATCTGCCAACTATCCTTACTTCCAAGGCCTATTTTTTTGTGTATTTTTGCCAGATTATATTAATGCACGCACCATATTATAGCACACATGGGCTCTCTCATCAGAATCCAGTGATAGCACACAAGGGTTTACAAGGTGCCCCATATTAGAATATGCTCTGCATTACAAAGATAATCTCACTATTATTTATGTTTTCATGCTTCTCAGATATTATACGTAATCACAACGAATATCAGAATCCGCGCATCAGAAGAATATTGTGGAACACTACAATGACTTACAAAATTGGCACCAAGGCATTAAGTGCCATTCTGGATGCAATGAAACTCATACGCTCCCCACCTATAGATTCTTGTTCAGAATATCATCCTAATGACTATTCTGACCTCGAGGAGTCAAAGGCAGATGGCGTATCCTATTCACCCATTGAGGTGCCTATTCTAATTTGGCAAGGTTTTATTAATTGTGCGTATCTTGCATAAGGTGTCTTGCATTTCTTCTACTTTGTTGCACCGCCATCTGCTTAGTTTACTCATCATATATGTCAAGATGCCATGCCCATCCATTATCAATACATATTTCATCTGTCATCATACCATTTTTTTCCACTCAAATGATGTTCTTGTGCACCAGACATCAAAAAGGAAGAGGGTAATTGCCAAACTTGAAGGAGCGTCAGCAAAGTCCTTGAAAACGTGTTGGTGCCGGAGAAATCAGACAGCACCCCACTTATATTGGCTCTACAACCAGTGACACAAAACATAGGACTGACTCCAGCAGACTGTACCCATACTTCACTGCCACACCACTAGCCCCACCATACAAGACCTGCACTCCAGCAAAAGGTATGCCGATTTCAGTTGCCATAGCATCAGCCGTACCACAGAAAAATCCCACTCCAGCAAAAAGTACAGCAAGTCCACCGGCCGAAGACCTATCCCAACTGCAGAGACGACCAATTCCTATAGATTGGAACCCCATTTCAGTTATTCCTAGTTTAAAAGACAATGCTTTCAATGTTGTTAGGGACTACGTGCATATATTCCCATCATGGGAAGATTATAGCGAAGACAACCACCATTTTCACATCTTCCTGTCCCACTTATGTGTAAGTGCTAGTATTCATGGTGATTATTTTCCTGTTTTCCGCTGATTGAACACATCATTGATTTACATTACATTGTTGTAAGTAGGCGAGGGTCAATCTGGATAGTCATGACGAGCAAAGATTGCTTGCGCTTTTCAAGGAAGCGTTGCAGCAGTATCGGTGTCATCTGAGGAAATCACACTTTGATGGCAAGTCTATAAACGAATTTCCGGTGAAGTCTCATATGCTAAATTTAGAAGACATTGAATGGAAAAACCTTGTTATGCACCAGTCTCGTTCCCAGGATGAGGTATTGTCTATGATATAACTTCTACTTTTCCGCATGTGCCTTATGGATCTCTTTTGTAGGAAATGTGCTCGAAGAAGAATTCCGGTTTAAAAAGGACAACAGGATATCGCAAATATGCTGCCCGCTGCTTTGCTCTTGTTAGTACCTGTTGTCCTGTATCACTGTATTTGCATTCATACATGGTTCATTATGTGACAGTAGTATGCATGATAGCTTGCTTATAAATTGTTCGCTCCAAATTATCTGATCTGTATGAATGGTTACATTAGTGTAGAACATATCCAATGCCAATGAATTTTTTTAGCTCTACATTGTTCTTGTAAGTACCTGCTGTCCTTTATCAGTGTACTTATACTGACAGCTAGTTGTTCATGTACCATCACTCTGCAGCTTATTTTCCTTTGCCCTCCATTTTCTACACATCAGATATATATTTACTCTTACCATAAGGTTGGATAACACCGATGGTACTGAAGAAGTTTAACTCTGCATTGCTCTTGGCTGTACCTTTTGCCTGTATCGCTGTACTTACATTTATAGCTACTTGGTTATGTAGCATCACTCTTCATCTTATCTTAAATATTCTCCATTTTTTCTTATATTATCACATCCATATTTACTCTTAACAAAATGTATAATAAAGGCAATGCTTATGAAGAAGATTCTATTGTAAACTTCTTGAATTCCCCCCGCCCCCATCAACATGGACAAGGGTTTTATAGAGTCTGTCTTCACCACTAATGTAAGTTTGTCCTTCTCAAGCCTTCAAACTTTATTGTGTATATTTGGTTAGGCATGACTGCAACAGCTGTTTATTTTTGGTGTTTGAATCAAATTGCATGTTTAAAGTTTATTATGTAGTTCATAAACAAAAGTTTGCCCTTCTCAATTGAAGTTTTCAGTTGTATAACCAAGTTCCTTCTTCATACGGTGTAAATTAAACTATACAGAGCAAGTGATCTTATTTTGCACTGCATGTATGCTTCTGTTCTTGATCCGTAATCCAGTGGTGTGATGAACATACTCACTACAGCACAATGTCATATTTTGCAATGTCTTAACTATGAACAATGTCATATCATTCTACTATTATTTAAATCGTCTCTTTATTTGCCGTTCTGAAATGGGATAAATTGACAACACACTAACCATTGATACTTATGAGTTCTTGATCTGTAATCCAGTGGTGTCATGAAGCTGTCAACTCCTTCACAATGTCATTTCCTACCATGTCTTAACCTGAACAATACCATATTGTGTTAATACTATTTTAAACTGTGTCACTTTATTCGTCAATAAGAAATGTAATGAATTGTCAGCACTAATACTTATATGTGCAAAACCTGTCATCTGTCTGCTTGTTTCTCTTTTAGAGTGAGGAGGATATAAGCATCAAACAAGCGCAGTCTCATCAGCTTGCTCAGCTGCTTGCGCTGCAGCTCCCGAGCATGGCTAACCTTTCTTGAACTCTATTGAAGTGCTGTCGATTTTGTATATTATTTTGTCGGCATGTTTATTTGCACTGCTGGTGATCTTTGATGCCCAGTGTATGTAATCTGTTGTCTGCTTGTGCTTTATTCTCATAGTGACGAACTTTGATGCCCGGTGGATGTAATATGCTATAATTTCTTTATTGTATAGTCTAGGTTTTTTCTTATTCACGATGCTGCAGTTATTTTACTGTATACATATCCTGTCTACGCAGTAAACCGACCAAACCGTAAAATTACGTTACATAATCGGGCCGTCATGCAAATCACTATGTATGATCCGCATCATGGGCCCAGTCATCTTGGTCTGTTAAAAGGCCTAAATGTAAACTAGCCCACTAGTAGTTTCGGGCCTTTAATAGGCCGAGTAAATCGCCGGCCCTATTTCCGCAAGAAAATTCAATGGGATTTTAGTAGGCTGAAAAGTAGGTTGGGCCTGAAACGTGTCAAACAGCTCACGGGCCGACAGCATGCCGAAATAGACCTCGGCCCATGATTGTGCCAATCACATCATGGGCCGTTAACATGCCAAAATTGTCTTGTTCCTTATTTGGCCCAATCAGATTATCGGCTGTGAGCAGGCCAGATACAAAGCGGGCCATAGTTAGGCCCAACTATATGACGGGCTTTTAACAAACCAAAATAAATATAGGGCCGAAATGCTAAACAGGCCTTTAACAGGCCGGAACTAATATCATGCCGTATTACTAAATGGGCCTTTAGCAAACAGAAATCCTGATCCGGCCTCAAGTGGGCCCAAAAGCACAACGTCCAGTTGACGAGTCGAATCTGATATGGGCCATAATTTAGCCCAAAGGCTCTTAAAGGGCCGGATCTAATCTGGGCCATAATATGGCCTAGAACGTGGTAGGCTATAAAAGGGTCGGATCTCATATGGGCCTTTATTAGGCCCAGAACGTGGCAGGCTGTTAATGGACCAGATCAAATATGGGCCGACATTTGGCCCAAAACATGGCACCCTGTTAACAGGCCGGCCCACTAGTGTCCTCAAAATCTTGTGGGCCTTTAGTTGGGCCGGCCCATTATGGTCTGCAAAATCTTATGGGCCTTTAGCTGGGCCGGCCCATTATGGTTGGCAAAATCTTGTGCGCCTTTAATTGGGTCGGCCCATTTAATCTTTATGGGGCACTTTTGGGCCGGTCCACGTGTCAACATATCATAGGCGCATCTCGCCCATTGGATGAGTGACACCTGTGCCAACGCGGAGCTGACACGTGGTTCCATCGGCCAATGAGAATTTTACACGTGGAAAATTGGCATTGGTCATGGCTGTTAGCGGGTTACCGGATCCAAAACCGAACCCAATAACTTAAAGGCGACCCATTACGATGGATGCCACGTGTCGGTTACTCTTGACGAAAGCACTTCTATGACGCGCGATTTATCGTCATGGAAGTGGACACTTTCGTGATGATAATTTCGGTAATGTCATGGAACAGTTCTACGACAGCACAGGTATGACTATCTTGATTCTGTCATAAAATCGTCATGGATGTACATGCATGACAGAAAATGTGACCTACTGTGACAAACACGTATCATCACAGAAGTGTATTTTTTATAGTGCATTCTTATAGGTGGGGGTTTCAAGTTGCTTCGTTTCCCAAATGATAAAAGTTGCGGTAGGTTTGATAATCATTGGCCTTTCCTTTTCAATGCTGTCATCGATAGTTTGGATCAGCGAGAGGTTTCCATGATTGGAAGACAATTCACTTGGGCGAATAGTCTTCCAGAACTGGCATATGAGAAACTAGATCACGTTTTAATGGATACCGATTGGGAATCAAAATTTCCTATGGTGTCTGTTCGTGCTCTACCTCGTATCGAGGCTATATCAGACCACGCACCCATTCTCCTAACTACTGGTTTGCCACGACCACAACATAGACGCAAGTTCAAGTTCGAACTTGGGTGGTTGCTTCGGGATGGCTTCCATGACATGGTCAAGGAGGTGTGGGAGAAACCGGTGGATGGGTCTACCCCAATACACAGATGGAATAACAAAATGCATGCATTACGTAAATTCCTTGGTGGTTGGGCTAGGCATACGGTGGGCATCCTCAAAAAAGAGAACCTTCGTCTTTCATCTATCATCGATGAATTAGAAGCTTTGGCAGAGGTTAGACCTCTATCTGAGTATGAAATCGAGATCAAGAATCATTCGGATGCACAGATAGCTAACATGCTACGTGAGGAGGAATGCAAATGGTACCAACATTCCAACTCTCAGTTTATCCTGAAAGATGATTCGAATACTAGATATTTACATGGAGTCGCCAATGGCAGACACCAGAAGAAAATTATTCATTCACTACAACAGGATGAGGACATGATTGAGGGACATGAGCAACTTAAATCTTATATCACTAATTATTACAAAAATCTGTTCGGAGCATCAGAGGAAGGAAACTTCTCGATGGATGAATCCCGAACAGATGACATCCCCCAGGTCTCTCATGAGGAAAATAACCTTCTAACAGCCCCATACTCCGAGGAGTAAGTTAGAAAGGTGGTTTTCCTAATGGAGCATAACAAAGCCCCAGGTCCGGATGGATTTCCCGCAGAGTTCTATCAGAACTTCTGGGAAGTCATCAAACCGGATCCCCTACTTTTGTTTAGCGACCTTCATGCTGGCCAACTAGAATTGTTTCACTTAAACTTCGGTGAGATTATTTTATTAACTAAGGTTAATGAGGCTGAAAGGATACAACAATATAGACCTATTTGCCTCCTTAATGTTAGTTTCAAAATATTCACGAAGGTTGCGACTATTAGGCTAAATTCGGTTGTTGAACATGTGGTTCGTCCTTCATAGACAACTTTTATGCAAGGCAGACACGCCCTAGATGGAGTTGTTATCATTCATGAAACAATCCATGAATTACACCGGAAAAAGTTGAATGGGTGGTACTCAAAATTGACTTTGAAAAGGCTTATGACAAAGACAATTGGCACTTTCTTCAACAGACTCTCAGAATGAAAGGATTTTCTGCAGAGTGGCGCATTATGATCCATAGCTTCATTTCTGGAGGCAGTGTTGCCATTAAGGTCAATGATGACATTGGAAACTATTTCCAAACGAACAAGGGATTACGACAAGGTGACTCGACATCGCCCATGCTATTCAATATAGTGGCGGATATGCTAGCAGTCATGATTGAGCATGCCAAGGTTGATGGCCAAATTGATGGGGTAGTAAATCATTTAGTTGATGGCGGTCTCTCTATACTTCAGTACGCCGACGATACGATTCTCTTCATGGATCATGACCTCGAGAAAGCGAGAAATATGAAACGGATTTTATCAGCATTCGAGCAACTCTCGGGTCTTAAGATCATTTTTCATAAAAGTGAATTGTTTTGCTTTGACGACGCTCAGGACAAGGCCCACATGTATGCTGAACTATTCAGATGCGGGTTGGGACAGTTTTCGATCACATATTTAGGGATACTGATACATTATCAGAGACTCGCAAATGCTGAATGGAAACACGTCGAGGAGAGACTGCAAAAGAGACTTAGCTCTTGGAAAGGTAAACTATTGTCTATGGGTGGAAGATTGGTCCTCATAATTTCAGTACTAAGTAATATGGTACTATATATGATTTCCTTCTTCCAGTTGCCGAAAGGAGTTTTACATAGATTGGATTATTTCCGATCAAGATTCTTTTGGCAAGGAGATAATGAGAGAAAGAAATATCGACAGGCTAAATTGACTGTGGTTTGTCGTCCCAAAGACCAAGGCGGGTTGGGCATTCATGACCTTGAGGTTAAGAATAGGGCCCTACTCGGGAAATGGTTGTTTAAATTACTGACAGAAGATGGTTTATGGCAAACCCTCCTAAGAAGGAAATATGTGGGTTCTAAGGCGGTATCCCAAGTATATTGGAAGCCTCGGGATTCCCACTGTTGGGCGGGTCTAAGGGCTAGGAAGAAATATTTCTTCTGCTATGGATCCTTCTCAATCAAGGACGGCTTGGAAATTAGATTCCGGGAGGACAAGTGGCTAGGAAATGCCACACTCCAGAACAATATCCAACTCTGTATAATATTGTGTGTCACAAGGGTGATACTATCGCCACGGTAATGGAATCATTTCCACCAAATGTGATGTTCAGAAGAGATTTAATTGGACCCAGACCCCAATCATGGAACATCCTACTCCAGCGGTTGTCCACGGTGCAATTGTCACATGGGTCTGATGTATTTTGTTGGAACCTACATGGGAATGGTCAATTCTCAGTGGAGTCCATGTACAGAGCTTTGCTCCAATCTGATGCGCCAGTTGATAATAATAAGAAGATTTGGAAGATGAAGATACCTCTTAAGAATAAAATCTTTACATGGTATCTTCGTCGTGGAGTCATTCTTACTAAAGATAACCTTATTAAGAGGAATTGGCATGGAAGTCCGCAATGTGATTTTTGTCACCATGATGAGACAATAAAACATTTATTCTTCCAATGCAAATTGGCTCGTTCTATATGGTCAGTCATCCAGATAGCTTCTGGCTTATATCCTTCTTGTAGTGTTGCTAATGTATTTGGCAACTGGTTACATGGGATTGATCACAAGTTTAGAACTCTTGTCAGGGTGGGAGCGCTTGTCGTTATTTGGTTGCTTTGGCTATGTAGAAATGATAAGGTTTTTAATGGTAAAAGTATTTCTCTGATGCAGGTTATCTACAGATGTACCGTGACTCTTCATTTATGGTCCTCTCTACAGCGCGTGGAGAATCGAGACCTATTTACGGAGGTGTGTACACGATTAGAGGCTACGGCGAGGAATACTTTTACCCAATATGGGTGGCAGCATGATCTTAGAATTGGCCCCCTACGCTTTAAGCGTCATATGGATTTTTTTATTTCGCTTTTTTTATTTTTTGTTTGTGCGAGAGGACCTTATTTGACTATGTGCATCTTAGTTATGCAGAGACCGGGTGTAATGCTTAAAATCTTTTAAGTAATAAAGCGCCCCTTTTTGAAAAAAAACCTTGTTGCAAACCGACTAAGGGATAGATCCCTCATAGGCTAGATCCCACAAATCAGCCTATGTTGCAAGAAAATCCTGCAACACGACCCATGTTGCAAAAAAATCCGCAACACGACCCATCCGCAACACAATCTATGTGACAAAAAAAACACAACATAACCTCTGTTGCGAATGTCTTCATGTTGGGAATGTCTTCATATAACAAAAAAAACGCAACATAACTTTTTTGCAAAGTAGATGAAGATGTTTGACTTATCAATTGTGTCATCCGATGGCTTGTGAGGCGATGAATCTTTTTAAAAGATCCGCCGGTTAATGGGTAGCTGCTCCATAATATAAAAATGTTTATAGATCACTAAACACTCTTATATTTTTTTAAGGGGAATAATTGGCACACTTTGAAATACTTCTAAGGCCTTTAGTGTATTTTATTCGTGTGGAAATCTCCACGCCGGAGAGCCCAAAGCTCCCCCGAACAACCTCTACCGTCAACGTGTTCCGTTCTATCTCCCTCAGAATACCGCGACTATAGCCATCTACCCCTGGCTGCAACCAAAAACTCGTTCTCCTCCAGCTGTTGCCGCCGCACCTACGCATCTCCTTCCCTTCTCTTCTCGGGGACTGACCCGCCGGAACCAGTAAACGAGAGCCCGCCGAGAAGAGGAGGCGGCGGCCGCGGGTGCGTACTGGCCGGCTGGCCGGCTGCCCACGGCCTCCTCGCCTCATCGGACGAACAGCGCATCTGCCTCCCAGCCCGGCGGCCGTGTTCCCGGCGGGATAACGATGCAGGGCGGAGGCGTCTCCGGATTCCGTAAGCTCCCACCTCGGGTTCACCCCCGCCCCACAATTCGCCTTTCTCGATTCAGCTGGCGTGTTCTGATCGCCTGATCGGAACGGCCCCGTTTTGTTTGCAGATAACGCGCCGGTGACGCGGGCGATCGTCCTCGCCAGCGGCCTCCTCTCTGTCGTCTTCAGTGTGAACCGCCGAGCCCGCGCCCTCGGCCTCTCCTACCAGGTCAGTAGGTAGCCTCGGGCCGAATCTTGAGTAGTTCTGGTACCTTAGACGCGACGTGATGCCCTTAGGCGTGAATCCGTTGGTTAGGCCCGGCTTAGGAGCTCTGAAATATATACCCCTGTGAACATTTTACAGGGCGGTCCGGTGTTCTACTAGCCACCAACAAAACTCTTGAATACATTTTCGGTTGTGAAAGTTCTGTTTTGATGAACTGCCATTCAGTGACAGCTACAGGGAAGTAGAGATTGGATACCAACTGAACATACTGCTGCCCTCGTGCTAGTTCCAGTCTGCCAGGCGGTCTAGATGACCTTCTCTCGTCGTCCATGAACTCGCTCTCGTCACCGTCTTGCCGCCACTTCATGGCTTGCTGCTGTAGGGCCCACTCTCGTCGCAGCCAAGCGTCATGAGTTCACTGCCGCCGCCGCCATAGAGCTCACTCCCATGGTCATCGCCGCTGTTACTAGCTCTTTCGCATCATCTCGCCTCTATCTCCCGCCGGTCATCAACTTTCATCGGAAAATAAGTGTGGCCCATTGAGGTCTATAACATTTCTCAGGTGTAAGTGGCCCAGGAATGGTATAACGCTGGTATTTAAGAAAACTAAAACGGACATCCAAGCAAGTTTTTCGGCCTTGCTTGGAAAAACTTTGGGCTCCGAATTTTACACCGGTAATCGGACACAAAAGTTTGGTCATAAGTGGAGTGGCTAGGATTGCTCGCCCATGTGTCCATTTGGGTGGATGGGTGTCTAATCGTCGAATTGGTGGTGTTCTTCTTTGTGGTAAGAACTATAGGTGTTGGCGTGCCTATTGTGCTTGGTTGGTAAATTCCAGAATTGGTTGGTAAATTCTGCTGGTATGCTAGGGCAGGGGTGTTCAAATCCGGTTTAAAGTTAAACCGTGGAACTGCGGATTGCTGTGGTTCATTTCCCTTTGTTAGCTTGCTGTAATCCATTTCCCTTTTTTAGGTCCAACCACACCGGTGGAACTAGTACAAAAGAATGTCCTGTGTTGTGTGCCACAGCTATATGAATCCTTACTGGGCTGGAGGCCTATGTTGTGTGCCACAGTAGCATGAATCCTTGGTGGGCTGGGCTTTGGATTAAGGTGTTTCTACTGGGACATTCCAATACATGGCCGTACCTTTTTTGTTTTCCTTCATGACAATAACTTTAGTTTCTACCCCGATGCCTGCACTGGAGCTATACCGATGAGGCGACGACCGGTTCCCCATACTTACATGGCTTGGTACACAAATCAGCAGGAATAATTGGCTATTGGTACTTTAGTTAGTAGAGGCATCCCATCTCAATAACACCTGTTAAGACTCAATTTGGACAGTTACTCGAAAACGCAGAAATATAAAGCCACAGTAATTGGGCTGTCATGTACCCTAGAATCCTACTGGAACCAAAAACATAGGAGAACTTCAAATGTCTTATGTCAGACTTCACACATCAATTCTAGACAAAGAGAAGAAAACTTAAGGTAAGACTGGTAGTTTTCTTCTAAAATTCTTATCTCATAGCCCATTTGTTAAAGAATTTGACAGGAATCCTTATGAACTATTTCTTTGCTCCAAAGCATGTCAGGAAGTTCTCCTATAGGCATTTAACCCTCATTCATTACGGGGCATACAAGTTTCATTGAAGTACACCTATTGGAATTCCATAAGGAGCTACAGAAGGTTGTTAGCTTAGGTTTCTCAACTGTTAACTGACTGATGGCCATGATGGAACTTTCATTTACTGGAATCTGGGCACGCGTCTTCCAAATTTATTCAGAACACTTCAACTTTAAAATTTACAGGGCATATAGCTTAAATGTTAACCAATCTTATGGATAATCGTTAGGAAACTTGTATGGTGACAAGTTGACCAATATGACCTTTGGCGCACGATGCTACTTTCTTATGTTCCATTTTATATGTGCACCTTCCAGTTTTAAACTTTTAGTGATACTAAATGCTGCAAGCCTTTCTTGGGGAACCAGAGGTGAATAGTTAAATCTCGGTAGTGATTGCATCCAAACCTGTAGCTGTCAGTGATGTTCAATTAATATTTCATTTGTCCTTGAGATCGAGCTACTTCAATGCAAAACATGTGGTCGGCTTCATATGTTCTATTACTTGGAGATTTGTTACATATTTATGAAGTTTGAACATTTTTCTATTATTCTTGCAGGACATCATAAAGAACTTTCGAGTTTGGAGGATATTTGCATCTGTATTTGCCTTTCAGTCAACACCAGAGTTGATGTTTGGACTCTACCTTCTGTATTATTTCCGTGTGTTTGAGAGGCAGATGGGCTCTAACAAATACTCTGTAAGTACTTGTTATTCTCTCGGGTATTTAATGAAGATAGATAAACAACATCAATAATACGGCTGAAGCAGGAGTAAATCGCATTATTATGTCTGGACTTGAGAACTCAAGTCCATAAACTTTTAAGGTGGTTTAAACCTATTCTGTATGCATTGCCTCCAATATTGACCTAATTGACCCAAGTGAAACACTTTGGCAGTGTATAAAGAGTTAAATGTTAAGTTCTCAAGTTAACGAGTCTGTGTTATGCCCATGAAAGTTTGGGGCCATACAATGCAATTAACGTGACAAGCAGATTCAGTTCAATAAGTTACATTGAAGTAGATGAAATATTTAAGCTTCTTAGTAAGAAAACTACAACACGAATGCTTATATATTTCAATCTGCTGTGCAGGTTTTTAGTTTATTCTCTATCGCAGTATCATTACCTCTTGAGATTCTATCTTTGGTTCTCCTGAAAGGTATGCTATTTAGATAAACTGCTGAGACTAACATCTCTAGACCCTTCTTTAAGGAAAAGAAAAAGAGGACATTGCTAATGACCTATGGGCTCTGCTACTTTGTAACACTGTTACCATTCTCCTCTAGAACCTCTGTAATTAAGATGTTCTTGAGATGGCTGGTTGTACTTGCTCAAAAAGGAAATGTACAAATATTGTACTCCCTCTGTAAACAAATATAAAAAGTGACCTAAAACATTTGCATTTGTTTACAGAGGGATCAATACAATTTTCTGGATATCTAACTCCTGATAAAATGTCAGTAGACCAATTAGCAGCGTAAAGCGTCATTTAGTGCTGCAACTAGTAGATGTATCTTTACAACAACAATAACAACAACAAAGCCTTTAGTCCCAAACAAGTTGGGGTAGGCTAGAGGTGAAACCCATAAGATCTCGCAACCATCTCATGGCTCTGGCACATGGATAGCAAGCTTCCACGCACCCCTGTCCATAGCTAGCTCTTTGGTGATACTCCAATCCTTCAGGTCTCTCTTAACGGACTCCTCCCATGTCAAATTCGGTCTACCCCGCCCTCTCTTGACATTCTCCGCACGCTTTAGCCGTCCACTATGCACCGGAGCTTCTGGAGGCCTGCGCTGAATATGCCCAAACCATCTCAGACGATGTTGGACAAGCTTCTCTTCAATTGGTGCTACCCCAACTCTATCTCGTATATCATCATTCCGGACTCGATCCTTCCTCGTGTGGCCACACATCCATCTCAACATACGCATCTCCGCCACACCTAACTGTTGAACATGTCGCCTTTTAGTCGGCCAACACTCAGCGCCATACAACATTGCGGGTCGAACCGCCGTCCTGTAGAACTTGCCTTTTAGCTTTTGTGGCACTCTCTTGTCACAGAGAATGCCAGAAGCTTGGCGCCACTTCATCCATCCGGCTTTGATTCGATGGTTCACATCTTCATCAATACCCCCATCCTCCTGCAGCATTGACCCCAAATACCGAAAGGTGTCCTTCTGAGGTACCACCTGGCCATCAAGGCTAACCTCCTCCTCACACCTAGTAGTACTGAAACCGCACATCATGTACTCGGTTTTAGTTCTACTAAGCCTAAACCCTTTCGATTCCAAGGTTTGTCTCCATAACTCTAACTTCCTATTTACCCCCGTCCGACTATCGTCAACTAGCACCACATCATCCGCAAAGAGCATACACCATGGGATATCTCCTTGTATATCCCTTGTGACCTCATCCATCACCAATGCAAAAAGATAAGGGCTCAAAGCTGACCCCTGATGCAGTCCTATCTTAATCGGGAAGTCATCAGTGTCGACATCACTTGTTCGAACACTTGTCACAACATTATCGTACATGTCCTTGATGAGGGTAATGTACTTTGCTGGGACTTTGTGTTTCTCCAAGGCCCACCACATGACATTCCGCGGTATCTTATCATAGGCCTTCTCCAAGTCAATGAACACCATATGCAAGTCCTTCTTTTGCTCCCTATATCTCTCCATAAGTTGTCGTACCAAGAAAATGGCTTCCATGGTCGACCTCCCAGGCATGAAACCAAACTGATTTTTGGTCACGCTTGTCATTCTTCTTAAGCGGTGCTCAATGACTCTCTCCCATAGCTTCATTGTATGGCTCATCAGCTTAATTCCACGGTAATTAGTACAACTCTGAACATCCCCCTTGTTCTTGAAGATTGGTACTAATATACTCCGTCTCCATTCTTCTGGCATCTTGTTTGCCCGAAAAATGAGGTTGAAAAGCTTGGTTAGCCATACTATCGCTATGTCCCCGAGACCTTTCCACACCTCAATGGGGATACAATCAGGGCCCATCGCCTTGCCTCCTTTCATCCTTTTTAAAGCCTCCTTGACCTCAGACTCCTGGATTCGCCGCACAAAACGCATGCTGGTCTCATCAAAGGAGTCGTCCAGTTCAATGGTAGAACTCTCATTCTCCCCATTGAACAGCTTGTCGAAGTACTCCCGCCATCTATGCTTAATCTCCTCGTCCTTCACCAAGAGTTGGCCTGCTCCGTCCTTGATGCATTTGACTTGGCCAATATCCCTCGTCTTCCTCTCTCGGATCTTGGCCATCTTATAGATGTCCCTTTCACCTTCCTTCGTGCCTAACCGTTGGTAGAGGTCCTCATATGCCCGACCCCTTGCTTCACCAACAGCTCGCTTTGCGGCCTTCTTCGCCATCTTGTACTTCTCTATGTTGTCTGCACTCCTATCCAGGTATAGGCGTTTGAAGCAATCTTTCTTCTCTTTAATCGCCTTCTGGACATCATCATTCCACCACCAGGTATCCTTATCTTCGCTTCTCCTTCCCCTGGACACTCCAAGCTCCTCCGAGGCCACCTTACGAATGCAAGTCGCCATCTTCGTCCACACATTGTTCGCATCTCCTCCTTCCTCCCAAGGGCCCTCCTTAATGACCCTCTCCTTGAACGCTAGAGCTACCTCCCCCTTGAGCTTCCACCACTTCGTTCTAGCGACTTTGGCACGCTTATCCCGCTGGACACGAATCCGAAAGCGGAAGTCAGCAACCACCAGCTTATGCTGGGGTACAACACTCTCTCCAGGTATCACCTTACAGTCTAGGCACGCACGCCTATCTTCTCTTCTCGAGAGGATGAAATCAATCTGGCTAGAGTGTTGGCCACTACTAAAAGTCACCAGATGTGATTCTCTCTTTCTAAAGAGGGTGTTAGCTACAATCATGTTGTAGGCTAGAGCAAAGCTTAAGACATCTTCTCCTTCTTGATTCCTGATGCCATAGCCAAAGCCCCCGTGCGCCCCTTCAAAACCTGTGTTAGATGTACCCACGTGGCCATTGAGGTCTCCTCCTATGAAGAGCTTCTCACCAATCGGTACACTCCTAACCATGTCTTCCAGGCCTTCCCAGAACTCCCTCTTGGTGTTCTCATTGTGGCCTACTTGCGGGGCATACGCGCTGATAACATTGAGAACCAAGTCCTCAACTACCAGCTTGACCAGGATAATCCGGTCCCCACGTCTCTTGACGTCTACCACTCCATACTTGAGGCTCTTGTTGATCAAGATGCCTACGCCATTTCTGTTTGCAGCCGTCCCTGTGTACCACAGCTTGAAGCCGGTATCCTCCACCTCCTTCACCTTCTGTCCTCTCCATTTGGTTTCTTGGACGCAAAGGATATCAACACCTCTCCTCACCGCTGCATCAACTAGCTCCCGAAGCTTCCCTGTCAGAGACCCTACGTTCCAGCTACCTAAGCGAATCCTCCTAGGCTCGGCTAGCTTCCTTACCCTTCGCACTCGTCGAGTCAAATGCGAAGACCCTTGCCCATTTTCCACTACATCCGGGCGCCGATGTAGCGCGCCACTAAGGATGCGACGACCCGATCCTCGCTCACTTGCCACCGTATCCGGATCAAGATACAGCTCGCCACCTTGGGGGTGATGGCCCGGCCCTTGCCCATTTTCCACCACACCCGGGTTCCGATGTAGCGCGTCGCTGAGAGGGTTACGCCCCAACGAAAATCTTTTGGGTTTCATCTCCATAAGAGTGGCTGAGTTTTTACGTTGGCTCGCCAAGCTTATCACAACCCTCCTCCTTTACCCGGGCTTGGGACCGGCTATGTTGAGACAACATAGGCGGAGTTTAGTAGATGTATCTTTGTGAGACAGAATTTTCCCTTAACATATGATATTTTTGTGTGTTAAATCTAAGATTTAGGCTTTCTTTGGCTGCACTCTGCTTTGCTGTTGTATGCTGTTAATTCAAGTTAACTACAGTGAGCCTTATCTAGAGATGTTGGTTGCATGCCATCATACAGTTAGACTATTGATTTCTTCCAAACATAGTTTTTCAATAGAAATGCTGGTGCTAGGAGGTTACACAGTAATATTATATGGCAATTAGTCGTGTAATCATGAGCATTGCTTTGTTTCACCCGTGTGATCATGAGCATTGCATATTGTGAGCATATGTACTCGTTGAGTTCTCTGTTATCCAGTTATGAGATTATTTAGACACCCCCTTTCATGTTTTTCTTGCAGATACAAACTACATCACTGCTCTTGCATCTGGACCTTATGGCCTTATATTTGCCTCGTTTATTCCTTTTTTCCTCGACATTCCCATCACTTCACGATTTCGTATTTTTGGCGTTAATTTCAGTGATAAATCATTCATATACCTAGCTGGCCTGCAGGTTAGTTTGTATCAGAACTGAACCATTTCTATACCATTTAAATTTGAATATTAAATTACTCACCTATCCTGTTTCTCATGGCAGCTTCTTGTATCTTCTTGGAAGCGTTCCCTTATTCCTGGTATTTGTGGCCTGATTGCCGGTTCGCTCTATCGTCTCAATGTGTTTGGCATCCGCCGGAGGAAGGTTATAAGATCTCTTTTTTTTTTTCCTTTTGCACTTCTGTGTAGTCCTGTTACCTTTTTCTTTGCGTGATGGACTGCTATTGACCTTGTATCTTTTTGGTTGTCATTTTTATATGGTTGATTTTCATTTTTCTGTGTAGTTCTCTGGCTTGCCTGAAATTATGCATTATATCTTATCAGCACCATGGTAGTTCTAGCTCCTTTTCATTTAAAGAAGTTAGTGCCCCTTGGATGATACCCTTGGCTGCTGTCCATGACCCAGCTTTCCAAATTATTAGATATGCAATCAGCAAGTAATGTAATGTTGGCATAGGTTATGTCTAGGTACTGGTGTTATCAAGTAATTAAGAAAACATACAAGACAGCCAGTATGGTCCATGCTGACTAATGGTAGCAGGTGGTGTTAATTGGAGTATATTAATGCTCAAATTATTGATTAATATTGTCGGTGTTCCTTGCAATTATTTTCATATATAAATCCCTGTAGAGTGTAGATGCTCTATTCTTCCTGTTTTGTTTTCTTGTTAAGTTCCTTCTCCTTTGTGCAGCTTCCACAGATTGTTGCATCATTTTTCGCAAGAGTTTTTGTACCTCCTTCAGCAAGCTCATCTCGGCCGTCAAGAAGTCTTGTTGGAAATGTGCCTTCGCATACAGGCCGTACTGTTCAGGTTAGTTTCTGAAATGCTATTTTGGAAGCTTGATTTCTCCATGCATTGATCCCTCTAGATTCTGTTCACGTGAAGTACAGCTGTCGAGTTGAACTCAGAAATTGCCTGGTTAAATATTAGCAACGCTAAAGTACTGTCCTTTATAAATATAAAAATGCCTGCAAGGTTAATATTTTCTTCGTCATTCTGGATTCTGGCGTTGATTGTTCATTGTTTAGACAGTGTCTGTTCACATGAAGTGCAGATGGCCACGTAAGCATATTATAACGGGCAACTTTCACCGAGTTAGATATTATTTTTGTGGTACCATTCAATCATATGTGTCGAAGATCTACAGTCACTGAAGTGAACATGGACCAATTAGATATTTAACCTTAACCCAAGTATAAATAGCAGACTTGCCTGTATGGTTGATATTGTTCACAAGACTATTGATAGTTCACATCTAACGGGTTACTAGGTTTCATTTGGTACATACAAACCATCATCTGTATTATTTTTCTACTGCACACGACAACTGTTGATTGAGGGGTTACAAGACTTTAAACTTATTATGAATAATATTGAATTTCTATGCACTTCACAAAAGGATATCAACAACCTGATGCTATTTACGCTGGTTAATCTTTTGATCATGTTCCTTTTGCAAACAGAACCAGCCGTCTACTGGGTTTGCTCCTGTTGTGGAGCCCCCAGAGTCCTCCATTGCTATGCTGGTATCGATGGGCTTTGACAGCAATGCTGCGAGACAGGCCCTCGTGCGAGCCAGAAATGATATCAATGTAGCCACAAACATCCTGCTTGAAGCGCAGTCTCATTGAGCTGACTCACCGCAACTTTGCTGATAAATATGGCGGGCTGAACTGGTTATATCTGGCCATGAATGGTTGTTCCCCACGCATTCGACAACAGATCGGTGAACTCATGGTAGTGGTTTGGAGAAGTTGAACATGTTCCTTCCTAGTTGACAGCTTAGGAAGCCGGGAAACATTTGCTGCAGTTAGTGTGGTCACATGTCAATACTAAAGAGTTTTCTCAACTCAGAGGCAATGTACCATTTGAAATTCAGCTTGTATGATAGGTGATACATAAACATTTCAATCATAGTGTAAAATTGTTTTGCAGCCTGAAAGCAGTTTCATTATGCACACATGAATCAGATCTAAGTTCCTCCTGCATTCGTATCATAATATTTACTCGAAGCTACTGATAAAGAAAAATCCCTTAAGATGTTTTGGATATTTCAATATGAACTACATACAGACTGAAATAAGTGAACAAACACACTTAAATGTGTCTATGTACATCCAATTCAGAAAAAAGTTAGAACATCTTATACTCCCTTCATTCCTAAATATGTGACATTGAACTACTAAAACATCATATATTTAGTACTCCCTTCATTCCTAAATATGTGACATTGAACTACTAAAACATCATATATTTAGTACTCCCTTCATTCCTAAATATGTGACATTGAACTACTAAAATGTCATATATTTAGAAACGGAGCGAGTATTTTTCAACAGAGGGAGTAGTATATAGCATAACATTTGGATATGTGACATTGAACTACTAAAACGTCATATATTTAGAAACGGAGCGAGTATTTTTCAACAGAGGGAGTAGTATATAGCATAACATTTGGGACGCGGGCTGTCATAATAGTGAAGAAAGAAAATAATACTAATTGTGATCACCCCGGAAGGTTGGCGCATGGTTATATATGAAACTTGATCGTCGAGTATTAGAAAATGCATTCCTCCAAACCGTGTGTCCAAATCAAAATATGTTTTCATCGTGTGTTCTCAAAACATCTTCGAAACTGATACCGCACTGCCATGTTTTGACAAAAAAATCTTTTGAAAAGCAAGTTCTTTTTTTTGAAAAACATCAGCAACTTTATTAATTAGAAATAATGGTTACGTAGTTTATAAGATGAGGTACAATTTGTTTCATAGGTTCCTCCACCCAATCCCTTGTCACGAAACATTTTGCTAGACTAGCAAGCTCATGAGCTACTTTATTTGCTTTCCAATGTTCAAAACTAGTAAGAGGAAAATCGCAAGCCATAAAATAGCAATCATCAAAAACTGCGGTCGTCGCTCCTGCAGAATGTCCTTCGTTCTTCATTGTGTCAATGACTTTCATGTTGAATGTTGTCAGAGTTAATAACGAGACGATTGCAACCCGCCTTTTGTGTCGGCAATAAGCCGAACCTAAGTGCCAATGCTTTAGCTGTCAGCACATCAACATACCATTCAATTTTTTGATTTCCGCCAGCAATGAAATTTCCTTTGTCATCCCTAAGAACGGCACCCGATGTGCCCCTTAGCAGATCATGATTAAAAAACATCCACATTCAGCTTAACAAACCCCCTAGGGGGTCTGATCCATCCTTCATTCTTTCTCTTTGCATTAGGGGGCATTAACATAATTTGTCGTTCTGGCACAAATCCCCATCGAGGTTTAGTACGCCTCTTTAGACATTCCCTCATGAACTAGCTTCCGTCTATTTCACCATAGATACCACACGGTTATAATGATCATCTCCAGTGCATTCTGAAAACCCAATATAGATAGTTCTTGATCTGGCATGAGGAGTACTAATTCAAGGATTGTCTCTCCCGCCCGATCGACCA
Source organism: Triticum aestivum (assembly GCF_018294505.1). NCBI lineage: Eukaryota > Viridiplantae > Streptophyta > Magnoliopsida > Poales > Poaceae > Triticum > Triticum aestivum. Next base: position 229,595,250 of record NC_057800.1, read on the forward strand.
CACAAGCTCTTTTAACTGTCTCATACACCCCCCCCACACACACACACTCCTAAAGCTAATTTCCAGATCTTACCCCAAATAGGATTGCCCTTACTTCTACCCATACCATTTGTGTATTCCAGTTTCCTACTGTGTTGTTTATTCTATTCCTCCAAATAAGTTGATCGTACAGTAAACAAACCATTTTTAGTATAGCTCCAAGCAATGAAATCCGACATATTATGCATAGGGAGAGGGATCGCTAGGACTCTTCGAGCATCAATTGGCCACAATGTTTGTCTCACCAAACCTTCATCCCAACCGTTCATGACTGGATCAATAAGGTCAGAAACTTTCGTCGGTAGATTCCCTCGTCTAGGAGTAATAATTCTCCTATTCGCACAATTCAGGATCCATGCATCTCTCCATATGTCAATATTTTTGAAGGAAATATGCCCTAGAGGCAATAATAAAGTTGTTATTTATATTTCCTTATATCATGATAAATGTTCATTATTCATGCTAGAATTGTATTAACCGGAAACTTGATACATGTGTGAGTACATAGACAAAACAAAGTGTCCCTAGTATGCCTCTACTTAACTAGCTCGTTAATCAAAGATGGTTAAGTTTCCTGACCATAGACATGTGTTGTCATTTGATGAACGAGATCACATCATTAGGAGAATGATGTGATGGACAAGACCCATCCGTTAGCTTAGCATAATGATCATGAAGTTTTATTGATATTGATTGCTTCATGACTTATACATATTCCTTTGACTATGAGATTATGCAACTCCTGAATACCGGAGGAACACCTTGTGTGCTATCAAACGTCACAACGTAACTGGGTGATTATAAAGATGCTCTACAGGTGTCTCCGAAGGTGTTTGTTGGGTTGGCATAGATCGAGATTAGGATTTGTCACTCCGAGTATCAGAGAGGTATCTCTGGGCCCTCTCGGTAATGCACATCACGATAAGCCTTGGAAGCAATGTGCTAATGAGTTAGTTGCGGGATGATGCATTACGGAACGAGTAAAGAGACTTGCCGGTAACGAGATTGAACTAGGTATGAAGATACCAACGATCGAATCTCGGGCAAGTAACATACCAATAATAAAGGGAATGATGTATGTTGTCATTGCGGTTTGACCGATAAAGATCTTCGTAGAATATGTAGGAACCAATCTGAGCATCCAGGTTCCACTGTTGGTTATTGACCGGAGATGTGTCTCGGTCATGTCTACATAGTTCTCGAACCCATAGGGTCCGCACGCTTAACGTTCAATGATGATTTGTATTATGAGTTGTGTGTTTTGGTGACCGAAGATTGTTCGGAGTCCTGGATGAGATCATGGACATGACGAGGAGTCTCGAAATGGTCGAGAGGTAAAGATTGATATATTGGACGGCTATATTCAGACACCGAAATGGTTTCGGATATGCCCTAGAGGCAATAATAAAGTTATTTATATTTCCTTATATCATGATAAATGTTTATTATTCATGCTAGAATTGTATTAACCGGAAACTTAGTACATGTGTGAATACATAGACAAGCAGAGTGTCACTAGTATGCCTCTACTCGACTAGCTCGTTAATCAAAGATGGTTAAGTTTCCTAGCCATGGACAAAGAGTTGTCATTTGATAAACGAGATCACATCATTAGAGAATGATGTGATTGACTTGAACCATCCGTTAGCTTAGCACTATGATCGTTTAGTTTATTGCTATTGCTTTCTCCATAACTTATACATGTTCCTATGACTATGAGATTATGCAACTCCCGAATACCAGAGGAACACTTAGTGTGCTATCAAACGTCACAACGTAACTGGGTGACTATAAAGATGCTCGTCAGGTGTCTCTGATGGTGTTTGTTGAGTTGGCATAGGTCGAGATTAGGATTTGTCACTCCGTGTATCGGAGAGGTATCTCTGGGCCCTCTCGGTAATGCACATCACTATAAGCCTTGCAAGCAATGTGACTAATGAGTTAGTTACGGGATGTAGCATTACGGAACGAGTAAAGAGACTTGCGGGTAACAAGATTGAACTAGGTATTGAGATACTCATGATCGAATCTTGGGTAAGTAACATACCAATGACAAAGGGAACAACGTATGTTGTCATGCGGTTTGACCGATAAAGATCTTCGTAGAATGTGTAGGAGCCAATATGAACATCCAGGTTCCGCTATTGGTTACTGACCGGAAACATGTCTCGGTCATGTCTACATAGTTCTCGAACCCGTAGGGTCCGCAAGCTTAACGTTCGATGACGATCAGTATTATGAGTTTATGTGTTTTGATGTACCGAAGATAGTTCGGAGTCTCGGATAGGATCACGGACACGACGAGGAGTCTCGAAATGGTCGAGAGATAAAGATTGATATATTGGACGGCTATATTCGGACACCGGAAGTGTTCCGGGTGATTTCGGAGAAAACCGGAGTGCCTGAGGGTTACCAACCCCCAGGGAACTAGTGGGCCTAGATGGGCCTTAGTGGAGAGAGAGAGGGGCTGCCAGGGCAGGCCGCGCGCCCCCTCCCCCTTGAGTCTGAATTGGACTAGGAGGGGGGTGGCGCCCCCCTTTCCTTCCCCTCTCCCACTCCTTCCTTCCCCCTCCTAGTAGGACTAGGAAAGGAGGAATCCTACTCCTACCAGGAGGAGGATTCCTCCCCTGCTTGGCGCGCCCTAAGGTCGGCCGGCCTCCCCCTTGCTCCTTTATATATGGGGACAGGGGGCACCCTAGAACACACAACAGACAACTGTCTTAGCCGTGTGCGGCGCCCCCCTCCACCATAATCCACCTCGGTCATATCGTTGTAGTGCTTAGGCGAAGCCCTGCGCTGGTATCTTCATCATCACCGTCATCACGCCGTCGTGCTGACGAAGCTCTCCCTTGACACTCAGCTGGATTGAGAGTTCGTGGGACGTCACCGAGCCGAACATGTGCAGATCGCGAAGGTGTCGTACTTTCGGTACTAGGATCATCGGATCGTGAAGACGTACGACTACATCAACCGCGTTGTCATAACGCTTCCGCTTACGGTCTATGAGGGTACGTGGACAACACTCTTCCCCTCTCGTTGCTATGCATCACCATGATAGATCTTGCGTGTGCGCAGGAAAATTTTGAAATTACCGCGTTCCCCAATAGTGGCATCCGAGCCAGGTCTATGTGGGTGTCAGTTTCTCCAACTTTAGTTGAATCGGATTCAATGAACAGGGTTCTTTCTGAAGATCAAAAAGCAATCACTATACCGCGTTGTGGTTTTTGATGTGTAGGTAAGAACAGTTCTTGCTCAGCCCGTAGCAGCCACGTAAAACTTGCAACAACAAAGTAGAGGACGTCTAACTTGTTTTTGCAGGGCATGTTGTGATGTGATATGGTCAAGACATGATGCTAAATTTTATTGTATGAGATGATCATGTTTTTTAACAAAGTTATCGGCAACTGGCAGGAGCCATATGGTTGTCGCTTTATTGTATGAAATGCAATCGCCATGTAATTGCTTTACTCTATCACTAAGCGGTAGCGATAGTCATAGAAGCAATAGTTGGCGAAACGACAATGATGCTTTGATGGAGATCAGGGTGTCAAGCCGGTGACGACGGTGATCATGACGGTGCTTTGGAGATGGAGATCAAAGGCACAAGATGATGATGATGGCCATATCATATCACTTATATTGATTGCATGTGATGTTTATCCTTTATGCATCTTATTTTGCTTAGTTTGGCGGTAGCATTATAAGATGATCTCTCACTAAATTTCAAGGTATAAGTGTTCTCCCTGAGTATGCACCGTTGCTACAGTTCGTCGTGCCGAGACACCACGTGATGATCGGGTGTGATAAGCTCTACGTTCACATACAATGGGTGCAAGCCAGTTCTGCACATGCGGAATACTCGGGTTAAACTTGATGAGCCTAGCATATGCAGATATGGCCTCGGAACACTGAGACGGAAAGGTCAAGCGTGAATCATAAAGTAGATATGATCAACATAGTGATGTTCACCATTGAAAACTACTCCATCTCATGTGATGCTCAAACATGGTTTAGTTCATATGGATCATGTGATCACTTAGATGATTAGAGGGATGTCTATCTAAGTGGGAGTTCTTAAGTAATTTGATTAACTGAACTTTAATTTATCATGAACTTAGTACCTGATAGTATTTTGCATGTCTATGTTGTTGTAGATAGGTGGCCCGTGCTGTTGTTCCATTGAATTTTAATGTGTTCCTAGAGAAAGCTAAGTTGAAAGATGATGGTAGCAATTACACGGACTGGGTCTGTAACTTGAGGATTATCCTCATTGCTGCACAGAAGAATTACGTCCTGGAAGCACCGCTAGCTGACAAACCCGCTATAGGAGCAACGCCAGATGTTGTGAACACCTGGCAAAGCAAAGCTGATGACTACTCGATAGTTCGGTGTGCCATGATTTACGGCTTAGAACCAGGACTTCAACGACGTTTTGAACGTCATGGAGCATATGAGATGTTTTAGGAGTTGAAGTTAATATTTCAAGCAAATGCCCGGATTGAGAGATATGAAGTCTCCAATAAGTTCTATAGCTGCAAAATGGAGGAGAATAGTTCTATCAGTGAACATATACTCAGAATGTCTGGGTACCACAACCACTTGACTCAGCTAGGAGTTAATCTTCCTAATGATAGTGTCATTGACAGAGTTCTTCAATCACTGCCACCAAGCTACAAGAGCTTTGTGATGAACTATAATATGCAAGGGATGGATAATACTATTCCCGAGCTCTTCGCAATTCTAAAGGCTGCAGAGGTAGAAATCAAGAAGGAGCATCAAGTGTTGATGGTCAACAAGACCACCAGTTTCAAGAAAAAGGGTAAAGGGAAGAAGGGGAACTTCAATAAGAACGGCAAGCAAGTTGCTGCTCAAGTGAAGAAGCCCAAGTCTGGACCTAAGCCTGAGACTGAGTGCTTCTACTGCAAAGGAACTGGTCACTGGAAGCGGAACTGCCCCAAGTATTTGGCGAAGAAGGATGGCAAAGTGAAAAGTATATTTGATATACATGTTATTGATGTGTACCTTACTAATGCTCGCAGTAGCGCCTGAGTATTTCATACTGGTTCTGTTGCTAATATTTGTAACTCGAAATAGGGGCTAGGGATTAAGCGAAGATTGGCTAAGGACGAGGTGACGATGCGCGTGGGAAATAGTTCAAAGTCGATGTGATCGCCATCGGCACGCTACCTCTACATCTACCTTCGGGATTAGTTTTAGACCTAAATAATTGTTATTTGGTGCCAGTGTTGAGCATGCACATTATATTTGGATCTTGTTTGATGCGAGATAGTTATTCATTTAAATCATAGAATAATGGTTGTTCTATTTATATGAGTAATATCTTTTATGCTAATGCACCCTTGATGAGTGGTCTATTTTTACTAAATCTTGATAGTAGTGATACACATGTTCATATTATTGAAGCCAAAAGATATAAGTTTAATAATGATAGTGCAACTTATTTGTGGCACTGGCGTTTAGGTCATATTGGTGTAAAGCACATGAAGAAACTCCATGCTGATGGACTTTTGGAATCACTTGATTATGAATCACTTGATGCTTGCGAACCATGCCTCATGGGCAAGATGACTAAGAATTTGTTCTCCGGAACAATGGAGCGAGCAACAGACTTATTGGAAATAATACATATTGATGTATGCAGTCCGATGGGTGTTGATGCTCGCGGCGGGTATCATTATTTTCTTACCTTCACAGATGATTTAAGCAGAGATGGGTATGTCTACTTGATGAAACATAAGTATGAAACATTTGAAAAGTTCAAAGAATTTCAGAGTGAAGTGGAAAATCATCGTAATAAGAAAATTAAGTTTCTACGATCTGATCGTGGAAGAGAATATTTGAGTTACGAGTTTGGTCTTCATTTGAAACAATGCAGAATAGTTTCGCAACTAACTCCACCTGGAACACCACAACGTAATGGTGTGTCCGAACGTCGTAATCGCACTTTATTAGATATGGTACGATCTATGAAGTCTCTCACTGATTTACCGCTATCATTTTGGGGTTATGCTTTAGAGACGGTTGCATTCACATTAAATAGGGCACCATCAAAATCCGTTGAGACGTCACCTTATGAACTGTGGTTTGGCAAGAAACCCAAGTTGTCATTTCTTAAAGTTTGGGCCTGAAATGCTTATGTGAAAAAGCTTCAACCTGATAAGCTCGAACCCAAATCGGAGAAATGTGTCTTCATAGGATACCCAAAGGAAACTATTGGGTACACCTTCTATCACAGATCCGAAGGCAAGATATTCGTTGCTAAGAATGGATCCTTTCTAGAAAGGAGTTTCTCTCGAAAGAAGTGAGTGGAGGAAAGTAGAACTTGACGAGGTAATTGTACCTACTCCCTTATTGGAAAATAGTTCATCACAGAAATCAGTTCTAGTGATTCCTAAACTAGTAAGTGAGGAAGCTAATGATGATGATCATGGAACTTCTGATCAAGTTACTAACAAACCTCATAGGTCAACCAGAGTAAGATCCGCACCAGAGTGGTACGGTAATCCTGTTCTAGAAGTCATGTTACTTGACCATGACGAACCTACAAACTATGAGGAAGCGATGATGAGCCCAGATTCCGCAAAATGGCTTGAAGCCATGAAATCTGAGATGGGATCCATGTATGAGAACAAAGTGTGGACTTTGGTTGACTTGCCCATTGATCGACAGGCCATAAAGAATAAATGGATCTTCAAGAAGAAGACTGGCGCTGGCGGTAATGTTACTGTCTACAAAGCTCGACTTGTTGCAAAAGGTTTTCGATAAGATCAAGGAGTTGACTACGATGAGACCTTCTCACCCGTAGCGATGCTTAAGTCTGTCTGAATCATGTTAGCAATTGCCGTATTTTATGATTATGAAATTTGGCAAATGGATGTCAAAATTGCATTTCTTAATGGATATCTTAAAGAAGAGTTGTATATGATGCAACCAAAAGGTTTTGTCGATCCAAAAGGTGCTCATAAAGTGTGCAAGCTCCAGCGGTCCATTTATGGACTGGTGCAAGCCTCTCGGAGTTGGAATATACGCTTTGATAGTGTGATCAAAGCATATGGTTTTATACAGACTTTTGGAGAAGCCTGTATTTACAAGAAAGTGTGGGAGCTCTGTAGCATTTCTGATATTATATGTGGATGACATTTTGTTGATCGGAAATGATACTGAATTTCTGAATAGCATAAAAGGATACTTGAATAAGAATTTTTCAATGAAAGACCTCGGTGAAGCTGCTTATATATTGGGCATCAAGATCTATAGAGATAGATCAAGACGCTTAATTGGACTTTCACAAAGCACATACCTTGATTAAGTTTTGAAGAAGTTCAAAATGGATCAAGCAAAGAAAGGGTTCTTGCCTGTGTTACAAGGTGTGAAGTTGAGTCAGACTCAATGCTCGACCACTTCAAAAGAGAGAGAGAAAATGAAAGTCATTCCCTATGCTTCAGCCATATGTTCTATCATGTATGCAATATTGTGTACCAGACCTGATGTGTACCTTTCTATTAGTTTAGTAGGGAGGTACCAAAGTAATCTAGGAGTGGATCACTGGACAACGGTCAAGGACATCCTGAAATACCTAAAAAGGAATAAGGATATGTTTCTCATTTAAGGAGGTGACAAAGAGCTCGTCGTAAACGGTTACGTCGATGCAAGCTTTGACACTGATCCGGATGACTCTAAGTCACAAACCGGATACGTATTTTTATTGAATGGTGGAGCTGTCAGTTGGTGTAGTTCCAAGCAGAGCGTCGTGGCGGGATCTATGTGTGAAGCGGAGTACATAGCTGCTTCGGAAGCAACAAATGAAGGAGTCTGGATGAAGGAGTTCATATCTAATCTAGGTGTCATACCTAGTGCATCGGGTCCAATGAAAATCTTTAGTGACAATACTGGTGCAATTGCCTTGGCAAAGGAATCCAGATTTCACAAGAGAACCAAGCACACCAAGAGATACTTGAATTCCATCCGCGATCAAGTCAAGGAGGGAGACATAGAGATTTGCAAGATACATATGGATCTGAATGTAGCAGACCCGTTGACTAAGCCTCTCTCACAAGCAAAACATGATCAATACCAAGACTCCATGGGTGTTAGAATCATTACAATGTAATCTAGATTATTGACTCTAGTGCAAGTGGGAGACTAAAGGAAATATGCCCTAGAGGAAATAATAAAGTTGTTATTTATATTTCCTTATATCTTGATAAATGTTTATTATTCATGCTAGAATTGTATTAACCGGAAACTTAGTACATGTGTGAATACATAGACAAACAAAGTGTCACTAGTATGCCTCTACTTGACTAGCTCGTTAATCAAAGATGGTTAAGTTTCCTAGCCATGGACAAAGAGTTGTCATTTGATAAACGGGATCACATCATTACCGAATGATGTGATTGACTTGACCCATCCGATGGCTTAGCACTATGATCATTTAGTTTATTGCTATTGCTTTCTCCATAACTTATACATGTTCCTATGACTATGAGATTATGCAACTCCCGAATACCGGAGGAACACTTAGTGTGCTATCAAACTCACAACGTAACTGGGTGACTATAAAGATGCTCTACAGGTGTATCCATTGGTGTTTGTTGAGTTGGCATAGATCGAGATTAGGATTTGTCACTCCGCGTATCGGAGACGTATCTCTGGGCCCTCTCGGTAATGCACAACACTATAAGCCTTGCAAGCAATGTGAGTAATGAGTTAGTTATGGGATGTAGCATGACGGAACGAGTAAAGAGACTTGCGGGTAACGAGATTGAATTAGGTATTGAGATACCGACGATTGAATCTCGGGCAAGTAACATACCGATGACAAAGGGAACTACGTAAGTTGTTATGCGGTTTGACCAATAAAGATCTCCGTAGAATGTGTAGGAGCCAATTTGAACATCCAGGTTCCGCTATTGGTTATTGATCGGAGACGTGTCTCGGTCATGTCTACATAGTTCTCGAACCCGTAGGGTCCGCACGCTTAACGTTCGGTGACGATCAGTATTATGAGTTTATGTGTTTTGATGTACCGAAGATAGTTCGGAGTCCTGGATAGGATCACGGACATGACGAGGAGTCTCGAAATGGTCGAGAAATAAATATTGATATATTGCACGGCTATATTTGGACACAGGAAGTGTTCCGGGTGATTTCGGAGAAAACCGCAGTGCCAGAGGGTTACCGGAACCCCCCCCCCCCGGGGAACTAGTGGGCCTAGATGGGCCTTAGTGGAGAGAGAGAGACGGGCTTCTAGGGCAGGCCGCGTGCCCCCTCCCCCTTGAGTCCGGATTGGACTAGGAGGGGGGTGGCGCCCCCCCTTTCCTTCCCCTCTCCCACTCCTTCCTCCCCCCTCCTAGTAGGACTAGGAAAGGAGGAATCCTACTCCTACTAGGAGGGGGATTCCTCCCCTTCTTGGCGCGCCCTAGGGCCGGCCGGCCTCCCCTTGCTCCTTTATATACGGGGGCAGGGGGCACCCTAGAACACACAACAGACAATTGTCTTAGCCATGTGCGGTGCCCCCCTCCACCATAATCCACCTCGGTCATATTGTCATAGTGCTTAGGCGAAGCCCTACGCCGGTAACTTCATCATCCCCGTCATAACTCCATCGTGCTAACAAAGCTCTCCCTCGACACTCAGCTGGATCGAGAGTTCGTGGGACGTCACCGAGCCGAACGTGTGCAGATCACGGAGGTGTCATACTTTCGGTACTAGGATCGGTCGGATCGTGAAGACGTATGACTACATCAACCACGTTGTCATAATGCTTCTGCTTACCGTCTACGAGGGTACGTGGACAACAATCTTCCCCTCTCGTTGCTATGCATCACCATGATAGATCTTGCATGTGCGCAGGAAAATTTTGAAATTACTGCGTTCCCTAACAAGTAGCCCCTGAACCAGTCTTCAATGACGATGTGTTCGGCGCACATATTGTCTTCGGCATTGCAAGGCGGGAACCTCCTCCGAATACTTCAAAGAAATCTTTTGAGTAAGAGAACTGTATCTGGCTCTGTATCACAACCCACAATCACGAAGGCAAGAACACTTAATCAAAATAAGTTCTGCCAACTGACAACTTTTTCGGTGAAACGTCACGTCTGGCCTCTTTATCCTTTCGAACCATTTTTTGGCCTCCCGCTTCGCGTTTTGAGGCATGACCTCCACTAACACGTCTTGTCAAAACAGGTATCATTTCCACTTATTGCGGGATCCTCATCAATACGGGTTTGGGTAATCCAACCGTGTCATTCGCACGACCCCTTGGGAACAGGCGAGTTTTAAGGCTTGAGGGGGCGCTTGATATTCACCGCCTATATAAGTGGATAAAGATCCCTTCTTTTTACCCCACGCTTTGTTCCTTCCTCTGCTTTCCCATCCTTGAGCTCCAATGCCCAAGCTTCGATCTTTCCCACCGCCACGAACTCTCCAGCCATGTCTGGATCCGGCTCACGGGGCAAGTGGATGGCCTCCTCCGTCACGAAGAAGGACGTCAAGGAGCTCCGGGAGGCGGGGTACCTGACCGCGGACATCGCGCACAGGCTCCCTGCCAAAAAGCAAGTCATCCCCACTCCGGAGCCTGGCGAAAGAGTGGTGTTTATACCCCACTTCCTCCGCAGACTAGGGTTTCCCCTCCACCCCTTTGTCCACGGCCTCATGTTCTACTATAGGCTAGATTTTCATGATCTAGCCCCAAATTCCTTCCTCCACATCTCGATGTTTATCGTCGTGTGCGAGGCGCTTCTCCGCATCCCCCACACTTCGGCCTATGGCTCAGGGTCTTCAACATGAAGCCTAAGGTGGTCGACGGGCAGCACGCGGACTGCGGCGGTGCCATGGTGAGCAAGTTCCCCAACACTACTGATAACCCACAAGTATAGGGGATTGCAACAGTTTTCGAGGGTAGAGTATTCAACCCAAATTTATAGATTCCACACAAGGGGAGCCAAAGAATATTTGAAGGTATTAGCAGCTGAGTTGTCAATTCAACTAGACCTGGAGATTTATTATCTGCAGCAATATGATCAATAGCAAAGTAGTTTGATAGTTTTGATAGTAGTGACAGTAGCAACGGTAACAGTAACAGTGATAGCAATAATTTGTAGCAAGTGTAACAGTGATGATAGCAGTAGTAACTTAGCAGAAACAATATGGAAAAGTTCGTAGGCATTGGATCGGTGACTTGTTGGATGATATTCATCATGAGACAGTTATAACCTAGGGCGATACGGCACTAGCTCCAGTTCATCGATATAATGTAGACATGTATTCCGTAAGTAGTCATATGTGCTTTATTAAAAGAACTTGCATGACATCTTTTGTCCTACCCTCCCGTGGCAGCGGGGTCCATATTGGAAACTAAGGGATATTAAGGCCTCCTTTTAATAGAGAACCAGAACAAAGCATTAACACATAGTGAATACATGAACTCCTCAAACTACGGTCATCACCGGGAGTGGGCCCGGTTGTTGTCACTCCGGGGTTGCCGGATCATAACTGTAGTAGGTGAATATAATTTGCAAGGTCGGATCTAGAACATGGATATAATGATGATAACATAAATGGTTCAGATCTGAAATCATGGAACCCGGGCCCAAAGTGTCAAGCATTAAGCATGGCAAAGTCATAGCAACATCAATCTAAGAACATAATGAATACTAGGGATCAAGCCCTAACAAAACTAACTCGATTACATGATGAATCTCATCCAACTCCTCACCGACCAGCGAGCCTACAAAGGAATTACTCACTCCCAGTGGGGAGCATCATGGAATTGGCGATGGAGATAGGTTGGTGATGACGAAGATCGAAGATCACCCGCTCCGGAGCCCCAAACGGACTCCGGATCTGCCCTCCCGAGGAAGAACAGGGCCTGGCGGTGGCTCCGTCTCGTGGATCGCGATAATTCTTTCTCCCTGATTTTTTTCTGGAAGTATGTGAATTTATAGTATCAAGAGGGTCGTCAGCGGGGCCACCAGGTGGGCACAACCCACCTGGGCGCACCAGGAGAGGGGGCCACGCCCTGGTGGGTTGTGCCCACCCAGGGGCCCCTCTCCGGTAGGTCTTGGCTCCAGAAATTCTTATTATTGGTATAAAAATTCATCAAATAGTTTTGTTCCAGTCCGAGAACTTTATTTCTGCACAAAAACAACACCATGGTAGTTCTGCTGAAAACAGCGTTAGTCCGGGGTTAGTTTCATTCAAATCATGCAAATTAGAGTCCAAAACAAGAGGAAAAGCATGAGAAAAAGTAGATACGTTGGAGACGTATCAACTCCCCCAAGTTTAAACCTTTGCTTGTCGTCAAGCAATTTAGTTGATAAACTGAAAGTGAGAAAGAAAAACTTTTACGAACTCTTTTGCTCTTGTTTGCATAAATAAGCTTAAACAACACCTAGGTTTTCATCCAGCATTATAACTAACCATGTCAACAATACTCTTAAAGATTATAATGATTCATATCAATGACATAATGAGCTAGTGAGCAATAATAAGATATCTCAAACGTCAACATGTTGTCAAAACAATCATGATATAATATGACAATAATGGCATCTCACTAGCCCTTTTTGATTCTGCAAAACATAAAGCAGAGCACCTCCGAAGTTCAAGCAGCAACTAAACATTGTAATTCATGGTAGAAAAGATCCAGTCATGATGCACCCATCATTAGCTATACACAATGCATAAATCATGACCGCTGTGCTCTACTCAGTTTCTGGTGCTTGTTTGTTAGAAGGTGATGACACAACATAAAAGTAAATAGAAAGTCCCTTCGTAGAGGGAAGCAGTGATTTGTAGAGGTGCCAGAGTTCAAATTTTAAAACAGAGATAAATGATATTTTGAGACATGCACCCTTCTTATTCATTTCACGACCATCAGTTGTCAACATCTTCCATGCTAAGCACGCTAGTGGGGGTTCCCAAGCGATAAAAGTAAAGGTTTACTCCCCCTCCACCAACAATCGCATTTCACAGCTTGTCCAAAACAACGGGTGCCGTCCAAACCAACAACAGTCCCGGGGGAGTTTTGTTTAATTATTTGCATTTTTTGAGTTCGGGACTGCGAATCCCTATTACCGCCCATTTCCTCGTGCGATGGTGAGTGAATAAACATTCGACCCGAGGATAACATGCTTAGCACGAAATATATCGACTACCTCCTGTCGTTCCATGAATGATCCAGGCACACAAAGCGGATAATTTTTTAGAAGTTTTTAGAGGTGGCACATGCAAATTTACTTAGGACGGCAGGGTAATACCGTATATAGGTAAGTATGGTGGACTCATCTAGAATAACTTTGGGTTCAAGGTTTTTGATGTACAAGAAAAATCCCCACTTAGTACAGGCGAAGGCTAGCAATTTTAAGACAGGGAAGCGGCCAGCTAGAGAGCAACAATGATCATGACCAGGCATTATGCATAAGTAACATTGGGCACTAGCATGAGTAGGATATAAGCACCATGAACATAAATATTATAGAGGCTATGTTGGTTTTGATTCAACTACATGCATGAACTGTTGACATAGAAATTTGCAAAATACATGCGGATCTGAATGTGGCAGACCCGTTGACTAAGATTCTCTCACAAGCAAAACATGATCACACCTTAGTACTCTTTGGGTGTTAATCACATAGCAATGTGAACTAGATTACTGAATCTAGTAAACCCTTTGGGTGTTGGTCACATGGCGATGTGAACTATGGGTGTTAATCACATGATGATGTGAACTATCGATGTTAATCACATGGTGATGTGATCTAGATTATTGACTCTAGTGCAAGTGGGAGACTGAAGGAAATATGCCCTAGAGGCAATAATAAAGTTATTATTTATTTCCTTATTTCATGATAAATGTTTATTATTCATGCTAGAATTGTATTAACCGGAAACATAATACATGTGTGAATACATAGACAAACAGAGTGTCACTAGTATGCCTCTACTTGACTAGCTCGTTAATCAAAGATGGTTATGTTTCCTAACCATGGACAAAGAGTTGTTATTTGATTAACGGGATCACATCATTAGGTGAATGATCTGATTGACATGACCCATTCCATTAGCTTAGCACCCGATCGTTTAGTATGTTGCTATTGCTTTCTTCATGACTTATACATGTTCCTATGACTATGAGATTATGCAACTCCCGTTTGCCGGAGGAACACTTTGTGTGCTACCAAACGTCACAACGTAACTGGGTGATTATAAAGGTGCTCTACAGGTGTCTCCAAAGGTACATGTTGGGTTGGCGTATTTCGAGATTAGGATTTGTCACTCCAATTGTCGGAGAGGTATCTCTGGGCCCTCTCGGTAATGCACATCACATAAGCCTTGCAAGCATTGCAACTAATGAGTTAGTTGCGAGATGATGTATTACAGAACGAGTAAAGAGACTTGCCGGTAACGAGATTGAACTAGGTATTGAGATACCGACGATCGAATCTCAGGCAAGTAACATATCGATGACAAAGGGAACAACGTATGTTGTTATGCGGTCTGACCGATAAAGATCTTCGTAGAATATGTGGGAGCCAATATGAGAATCCAGGTTTCGCTATTGGTTATTGACCGGAGACGTGTCTCGGTCATGTCTACATTGTTCTCGAACCCGTAGGGTCCGCACGCTTAAGGTTTTGATGACAGTTATATTATGAGTTTATGAGTTTTGATGTACCGAAGGAGTTCAGAGTCCCGGATGAGATCGGGTACATGACAAGGAGTCTCGAAATGGTCGAGACGTAAAGATCGATATATTGGACGACTATATTTGGACATCGGAAAGGTTCCGAGTGGTTCGGGTATTTCTCGGAGTACCGGGGAGTTACGGGAATACGGGGGAGAAGTATTGGGCCTTATTGGGCCATACGGGAAAGAGAGAGGGGCTGCCTAGGGCAGGCCGCGCCCCCCCCCCCCAAGGCCTAGTCCGAATTGGACTAGGGGGAGGGGTTGCGCCCCCTCCTTCCTTCCCTTCTCCCTTCCCCTTCCTTGTCTCCTACTCCTACTACATGGAAGGACTCCTAGTTGGACTAGGAAAGGGGGAATCCTACTCCCGGTGGGAGTAGGACTCCCCTAGGGCGCGCCATAGAGAGGGCCGGCCCTCCCCTCCTCCACTCCTTTATATACGGGGGCAGGGGGCACCCCATGAACACACAAGTTGATCTTCGTGATCGTTCCTTAGCTGTGTGCGGTGCCCCCCTCCACCATATTCCACCTCGGTCATATTGTAGCGGTGCTTAGGCGAAGCCCTGCGACGGTAAAACATCAAGATCGTCACCACGCCGTCGTGCTAACGGAACTCCTCCCTGACGCTTTGCTGGATTGGAGCCCGGGGATCGTCATCGAGTTGAACGTGTGCCAAGAACTCGGAGGTGCCGGAGTAACGGTGCTTGGATCGGTTGGACCGGGAAGATGTACGACTACTTCCTCTATGTTGCATCAACGCTTCCGCTTCGGTCTACGAGGGTACATAGACAACACTCTCCCATCTCGTTGCTACGCATCACCATGATCTTGCGTGTGCGTAGGAATTTTTTTTGAAACGTTCTCCAACAGTGGCATCCGAGCCTAGGTTTTTATGGTTTGATGTTATATGCACGAGTAGAACACAAGTGAGTTGTGGGCGATATAAGTCATACTGCTTACCAGCATGTCATACTTTGGTTCGGCGGTATTGTTGGATGAAGCGGCCCGGACCGACATTACGCGTACGCTTACGCGAGACTGGTTCTACCGCCGTGCTTTGCACACAGGTGGCTGGCGGGTGTCAGTTTCTCCAACTTTAGTTGAACCGAGTGTGGCTACGCCCGGTCCTTGCGAAGGTTAAAACAGCACCAACTTGACAAACTATCGTTGTGGTTTTTGATGCGTAGGTAAGAACGGTTCTTGCTAAGCCCGTAGCAGCCACGTAAAACTTGCAACAACAAAGTAGAGGACGTCTAACTTGTTTTTGCAGGGCATGTTGTGATGTGATATGGTCAAGACGTGATGAGATATAAGTTGTTGTATGAGATGATCATGTTTTGTTGAAGTTATCAGCAACTGGGAAAATCCTTATGGTTGTCTCTCTATTGCATAAGATGCAAGCGTCCAATAATTGCTTTACTTTATCGCTATGCGATAGCAATAGTTGCAAGAGCAATTGTTGGCGAGACGACCACGTGACGACACATTGATATAGATCAAGATGATGGAGATCATGGTGTCATGTCGGTGACGATATAGATCATGACAGTACTTTGGAGATGGAGATCAAAGAAGCAAGATGATGATGGCCATATCATGTCACATATTTTGATTGCATATGATGTTTATCTTTTATACATCTTATTTTGCTTAGTTTGACGGTAGCATTTTAAGATGATCTCTCACTAATTATCAAGAAGTGTTCTCCCTGAGTATGCACTGTTGCGAAAGTTCTTCGTGCTGAGACACCACATGATGATCGGGTGTGATAGGCTCTACGTTCAAATACAACGGGTGCAAAACAGTTGCACACGCGGAATACTCGGGTTATACTTGACGAGCCAAGCATATACAGATATGGCCTCGGAACACGGAGACCGAAAGGTCGAGTGTGAATCATATAGTAGATATGATCAACATAGTTATGTTCACCAATGAAACTGCTCCATCTCACGTGATGATCGGACATGGTTTAGTTGATTTGGATCACGTGATCACTTAGAGGATTAGAGGGATGTCTATCTAAGTGGGAGTTCTTAAGTAATATGATTAATTGAACTTAAATTTATCATGAACTTAGTCCTGGTAGTATTTTGCAAATTGTGTTGTAGATCAATAGCTCGCGTTATTGCTTCCATATGTTTATTTTGATATGTTCCTAGAGAAAAATTGTGTTGAAAGATGTTAGTAGCAATGATGCGGATTGGATCCATGATCTGAGGTTTATCCTCATTGCTGCACAGAGGAATTATGTCCTTGATGCACCGCTAGGTGATAGACCTATTGCAGGAGCAGATGCTGACGTTATGAACGTTTGGCTAGCTAAATATGATGACTAATTGATAGTTTAGTGCACCATGCTTAACGGCTTAGAATCGGGACTTCAAAGATGTTTTGAACGTCATGGACCATATGAGATGTTCCAGGAGTTGAAGTTAATATTTCAAGCAAATACCCGAGTTGAGAGATATGAAGTCTCCAACAAGTTCTATAGCTAAAAGATGGAGGAGAATCGCTCAACTAGTGAGCATGTGCTCAGATTGTCTGGGTACTACAATCGCTTGAATCAAGTGGGAGTTAATCTTCCAGATAAGATAGTGATTGACAGAATTCTCTAGTCACCATCACCAAGTTAGTAGAACTTCGTGATGAACTATAGTATGCAAGGGATGACGAAAACGAATCCCGAGCTTTTCATGATGATGAAATCGATGAAGGTAGAAATCAAGAAAGAGCATCAAGTGTTGATGGTTGACAAGATCACTAGTTTCAAGAAAAGGGCAAAGGGAAGAAGGGGAACTTCAAGAAGAACGGCAAGCAAGTTGCTGCTCAAGTGAAGAAGCCCAAGTCTGGTCCTAAGCCTGAGACTAAGTGCTTCTACTGCAAAGGGACTGGTCACTGGAAGCGGAACTGCCCCAAGTATTTGGCGGATAAGAAGGATGGCAAAGTGAACAAAAGTATATTTGATATACATGTTATTGATGTGTACTTTACTAGTGTTTATAGCAACCCCTCAGTATTTGATACTGGATCAGTTGCTAAGAGTAGTAACTCGAAACAGGAGTTGCAGAATAATCAGAGACTAGTTAAGGGTGAAGTGACGATGTGTGTTGGAAGTAGTTCCAAGATTGATATGATCATCATCGCACACTCCCCTATACTTTCGGGATTAGTGTTGAACCTAAATAAGTGTTATTTGGTTTTTGCGTTGAGCATGAATATGATTTGATCATGTTTATTGCAATACGGTTATTCATTAAAGTCAGAGAATAATTGTTGTTCTGTTTACATGAATAAAACCTTCGATGGTCATACACCCAATGAAACAAGTTCATTGGATCTCGATCGTAGTGATACACATATTCATAATATTGAAACCAAAAGATGCGAAGTTAATAATGATAGTGCAACTTATTTGTGGCACTGCCGTTTAGGTCATATTGGTGTAAAGCGCATGAAGAAACTCCATGCTGATGGGATTTTGGAATCACTTGATTATGAATCACTTGGTGCTTGCGAACCATGCCTTATGGGCAAGATGACTAAAGACTCCGTTCTCCGGAACAATGGAGCGAGCAACTGACTTATTGGAAATAATACATACTGATGTATGCGATCCGATGAGTGTTGAAGCTCGCGGCGGGTATCGTTATTTTCTGACCTTCACATATGATTTGAGCAGATATGGGTATATCTGCTTGATGAAACATAAGTCTGAAACATTTGAAAAGTTCAAAGAATTTCAGAGTGAAGTGGAAAATCATCGTGACAAGAAAATAAAAGTTTCTACGACATGATCGCAGAGGTAAAATATTTGAGTTACGAGTTTGGTCTTCAATTAAAACAATGTGAAATAGTTTCACCACTCACGCCACCTGGAACACCATAGTGTAATGGTGTGTCCGAACGTCATAACCGTACTTTATTAGATATAGTGCGATCTATGATGTCTCTTACCGATCTAGCACTATCGTTTTGGGGTTATGCATTAGAGACAGCTGCATTCACGTTAAAGAGGGCACCATCTAAATCCGTTGAGACGACACCGTGTGAACTATGGTTTGGCAAGAAACCTAAGCTGTAGTTTCTTAAAATTTGGAGTTGCGATGCTTATGTGAAAAAGTTTCATCTCGATAAGCTCAAACTCAAATCGGAGAAATATGTCTTCATAGGATACCCAAAGGAGACAATTGGGTACACCTTCTATCATAGATCCGAAGGCAAGACATTCGTTGCTAAGAATGGATCCTTTCTAGAGAAGGAGTTTCTCTCGAAAGAAATGAGTGGGAGGAAAGTAGAACTTGATAAGGTAATTGTACCTTCTCCCTTATTGGAAAGTAGTTCATCACAGAAATCTGTTCCTGTGACTACTACACCAATTAGTGAGGAAGCTAATGATGATGATCATGTAACTTCAGATCAAGTTACTACTGAATCTCGTAGGTAAATCAGAGTGAGATCCACACCAGAGTGGTACGGTAATCCTGTTCTGGAAGTTATGTTACTAGACCATGACGAACCTACGAACTATGAGGAAGCGATGATGAGCCCAGATTCCGCAAAATGGCTTGAGACCATGAAATCTGAGATGGGATCCATGTATGAGAACAAAGTATGGACTTTGGTTGACTTGCCCGATGATTGGAAAGCCATAGAAAATAAATGGATCTCAAGAGGAAAACGAACGCTGATAGTAGTGTTACTATCTACAAAGCTAGAATTGTCGCAAAAGGTTTTCGACAAGTTCAAGGTGTTGACTATGATGAGAGTTTCTCACTCGTATCTATGCTTAAATCTGTCCGAATCATGTTAGCAATTGCCGCATTTTATGAAATCTGGCAAATGGATAACAAAACTGCAATCCTTAATGGATTTCTTAAAGAAGAGTTGTATATGATGCAACCAGAAGGTTTTGTCAATCCTAAAGGTGTTAACAAAATGTGCAAGCTCCAGCGATCCATCTATGGACTGGTGCAAGCATCTCGGAGTTGGAATATACGCTTTGATAAGTTGATCAAAGCATATAGTTTTATACAGACTTGCGGTGAAGCCTGTATTTACAAGAAAGTGAGTGGGAGCACTACAACATTTCTGATAAGTATATGTGAATGACATATTGTTGATCGGAAATAATGTAGAATTATTCTGCAAAGCATAAAGGAGTGTTTGAAAGGAGTTTTTCAAAGAAAGACCTCGGTGAAGCTGCTTACATATTGAGCATCAAGATCTATAGAGATAGATCAAGACGCTTGATAAGTTTTTTCAATGAATACATACCTTGACAAGATTTTGAAGTAGTTCAAAATGGAACAGTCAAAGAAAGAGTTTCTTGCCTATGTTACAAGGTGTGAAATTGAGTAAGACTCAAAGCCCGACCACGGCAGAAGATAGAAAGAGAATGAATGTCATTCCCTATGCCTTGGTCATAGGTTCTATAAAGTATGCCATGCTGTATACCAGATCTATTGTATGCCCTACCACTGAGTTTGGCAAGGGAGTACGATAGTGATCTAGGAGTAGATCACTGGACAGCGGTCAAAATTATCCTTAGTGGAATAAGGATATGTTTCTCGATTATGGAAGTGAAAAAAGGTTCGTCGTAAAGGGTTACGCCGATGCAAGTTTTGACACTAATCTAGATGACTCTAAGTCTCGGTCTAGATACATATTGAAAGTGGGAGCAATTAGCTAGAGTAGCTCCATGCAGAGCATTGTTGACATAGAAATTTGCAAAATACATGCGGATCTGAATGTGGCAGACCCGTTGACTAAGATTCTCTCACAAGCAAAACATGATCACACCTTAGTACTCTTTGGGTGTTAATCACATAGCGATGTGAACTAGATTACTGAATCTAGTAAACCCTTTGGGTGTTGGTCACATGGCGATGTGAACTATGGGTGTTAATCACATGATGATGTGAACTATCGATGTTAATCACATGGTGATGTGATCTAGATTATTGACTCTAGTGCAAGTGGGAGACTGAAGGAAATATGCCCTAGAGGCAATAATAAAGTTATTATTTATTTCCTTATTTCATGATAAATGTTTATTATTCATGCTAGAATTGTATTAACCGGAAACATAATACATGTGTGAATACATAGACAAACAGAGTGTCACTAGTATGCCTCTACTTGACTAGCTCGTTAATCAAAGATGGTTATGTTTCCTAACCATGGACAAAGAGTTGTTATTTGATTAACGGGATCACATCATTAGGTGAATGATCTGATTGACATGACCCATTCCATTAGCTTAGCACCCGATCGTTTAGTATGTTGCTATTGCTTTCTTCATGACTTATACATGTTCCTATGACTATGAGATTATGCAACTCCCGTTTGCCGGAGGAACACTTTGTGTGCTACCAAACGTCACAACGTAACTGGGTGATTATAAAGGTGCTCTACAGGTGTCTCCAAAGGTACATGTTGGGTTGGCGTATTTCGAGATTAGGATTTGTCACTCCGATTGTCGGAGAGGTATCTCTGGGCCCTCTCGGTAATGCACATCACATAAGCCTTGCAAGCATTGCAACTAATGAGTTAGTTGCGAGATGATGTATTACGGAACGAGTAAAGAGACTTGCCGGTAACGAGATTGAACTAGGTATTGAGATACCGACGATCGAATCTCGGGCAAGTAACATACCGATGACAAAGGGAACAACGTATGTTGTTATGCGGTCTGACCGATAAAGATCTTCGTAGAATATGTAGGAGCCAATATAAGAATCCAGGTTTCGCTATTGGTTATTGACCGGAGACGTGTCTCGGTCATGTCTACATTGTTCTCGAACCCGTAGGGTCCGCACGCTTAAGGGTTTGATGACAGTTATATTATGAGTTTATGAGTTTTGATGTACCGAAGGAGTTCGGAGTCCCGGATGAGATCGGGGACATGACGAGGAGTCTCGAAATGGTCGAGACGTAAAGATCGATATATTGGACGACTATATTCGGACATCGGAAAGGTTCCGAGTGGTTCGGGTATTTTTCGGAGTACGGGGGAGTTACGGGAATACGGGTGAGAAGTATTGGGCCTTATTGAGCCATACGGGAAAGAGAGAGGGGCTGCCTAGGGCAGGCCGCGCCCCCCCCAAGGCCTAGTCCGAATTGGACTAGGGGGAGGGGTTGCGCCCCCTCCTTCCTTCCCTTCTCCCTTCCCCTTCCTTGTCTCCTACTCCTACTACATGGAAGGACTCCTAGTTGGACTAGGAAAGGGGGAATCCTACTCCCGGTGGGAGTAGGACTCCCCTAGGGCGCGCCATAGAGAGGGCCGGCCCTCCCCTCCTCCACTCCTTTATATACGGGGGCAGGGGGCACCCCATGAACACACAAGTTGATCTTCGTGATCGTTCCTTAGCCGTGTGCGGTGCCCCCCTGCATCATATTCCACCTCGGTCATATTGTAGCGGTGCTTAGGCGAAGCCCTGCGACGGTAAAACATCAAGATCGTCACCACGCCGTCGTGCTGACGGAACTCCTCCCCGACGCTTTGCTGGATCGGAGCCCGGGGATCGTCATCGAGCTGAACGTGTGCCAAGAACTCGGAGGTGCCGGAGTAACGGTGCTTGGATCGGTTGGATCGGGAAGACGTACGACTACTTCCTCTACGTTGCATCAACGCTTCCGCTTCGGTCTACGAGGGTACGTAGACAACACTCTCCCATCTCGTTGCTATGCATCACCATGATCTTGCGTGTGCGTAGGATTTTTTTTTGAAATTACTACGTTCTCCAACATGAACATGTACCAAGTCAAGCCACTCGAACATTCAGGGGAGGATACCATATCATCATACCACATCACAATCATTTTAACACTATGTTGATATCCAAGATAAATCATTATCCACTGTCAGCTACTTATGCATGGCATGAGAAAATATAATCTCTAATTGTCATTGCAAACATGTTTAATCATAACGGGCTGAATCACTGGCACTAGGTTAAACATATTTACACAAACAAGACATGTCGAGTTCATACCAGTTTCTCTTTGCCACGGCCAGCTCATCAAATGTCGTCATTATTGCCTTTCACTTGAACAACCGAATGATATGAAAATAATAATAGTGCAAGTGTGCCATAGACTAAGCTGGAATCTGCAAACATTTTATTCAACAGGAGAAGACAAGGTAAAATGGGCTCTTATTAGTTCAACAGTTATTCATATGAGAGCCACTCAACATTTTCATTGTGGCCTTCTCCTCGGTACAACTCAAATAAAAGAAAAGAAATTCGGAGGAACACGCTGAAATATTTTTGGAGTTTTTGGTTTTCTTCAACAAGCAAATAAAAAGCAAAAACGAGAAAAACTATTTACACGGGAAAGCTCTCAACAAGCAAAAGAAGAACAAGGAAATCTTTTTGGATTTTCTTTTTAGTACTACTACTAAGCATGCATAGAAAGTAAATTACTACAACTATTTTTTTGGTTTTTTTAAAGTTTTTCAAACACACAAGAAGAAAGCAAGAAAATAAATCTAAACATGGATGATACAATGGAAAAGTGTGAACACGGACAGATAGAATGATATGTGAGCATGAATATAAGGTCGGTGAGAAACACGTACTCCCCCAAGATTAGGCTTTTGGCCTAAGTTGGTAGTCGATCAGTAGCCTGGAGGGTAATAGTCGGCATGGTAGCTCACGGAGGCTCTCGGTGCGGAGGCCTCAGCATGCCGTGCCGCCAACACTGCTGCGTTGTGAGCTCGGGCTCGCTCTCAAGAACAAAATATCTTTCCTTGTTGTGATAATCAAAGAGAGCAGGTGCAGGCAAATATGTGTCCACAACATGTGATTGGTTAAACAAAAAATTATAAGTGAAGTTATCAGCCCTTCCCGAGAGAATCTTATGCTCTTTTGGAGCATCAAAATCTAAATATCGAGTGGGTAGGACAGGGTCAAAGGGCAAAGGTGAAACACCCAGTCCTCGTGTTAAACGTGTTGCATAAATTCCACCATAGAACCAACCACTTTTGGCGTTATTCTGAAGTCTACGTGCAACAATCGCTCCAATGTTATAATTCCTTTCACCAGTGAGAGTGGTGTGGATGAGGCTCAAGTCCAGCGAGCAAAGTATGCTACAGTCTTGCTTGCCTACTATGCATTTCCCGTTAAATAATGCAAGGTACTGAATTGCGGGAAAGTGAATGCTCTTTATTCTTCCTTGTCTCACTCCCCTATTTTCACCGTAACAGAGGCTAGTCAAGAAAGACTCATACTCAGCCTTTGCTGGCTCATCAAGCGAACCCCAAAATGGAAGTTTGCAATGGTAAGCAAAATTTTCTAGTGGAATGGTAAATGGTTCATCATAAAGCATAAATGACACCCTGGACTCACGTGAAAAATATTTAAATCCTTTGTCAAATGATTCAGTGAGAAGATGGTGTTGTGCACACTTATCTGATAGGTAGGGACCGAGGCCGGCATTGTGAACATATTGCTCAAATTCCTCCTTAATGCCCACATGCATCATATACTCATCGCAAGGCCATAAGCATGTTTTGGTAGCTGCATCTCGCGTGGAACTTTCACTTGGTTCAACGTAAGACCGTTGGGCAGAACTGTCACTGGAGGATGCCCCTGAGGATCGTCTCCTCGAAGAACTCCTTCCAAATAGGTTCATCATGTCCGCGTACAATTTTCTAAAAATAAAAAAATTTGGAGTGACAAAAATTTGTCAACAAAACTTTGTAAGATTGATAGCAACTACTCATGGGGATGCATAGAGGCCATAACAAGCATTCAAACAACTTAGAGCACTAAGGATTCAACATGCAAGCACATCTACACCAGCACCAAGAGTAGCTAATTATTCAAAGTATAAACCACAAAAACAAAAACTAATTCGACAAATGGTGGAGTCACATATCAAGCAACAATCTCCCGAAATAGTTCCGGAAATGGAGCTTCGAGCAAAGAGATCGAATTTGGTAGCAAAATGAGCAAGAACTCTGGAGAGAGAGGGTGTGTGATTTTTTTCTGGAGGTAGGTGACAATGTGGGCTAAAGAGATAAGTGAGGGGGGCCCACGTGGGGACCACAACCCCCAGGGCGTGCCAGGGGGTGCTGGCGCGCCCAGGTGGGTTATGCCCACCTGGTGCACCCCCTCTGGTTATTTTTGCACCAAAAATCCTTAAATATTCAGAAAAAATCATATACAATTTTCAGGGCATTCTGAGAACTTTTATTTTTGGGTCACTTTCTTATTGAACAGGAAATTCAGAAAACAGACAAAACATGGTATTTTATTTTATTTAACTAATAAAAACAGAGAATAAAAAGTAGGGACAGAAAGTAGTTCTTACTAAATTCATCAACTTCATACCGTTCAAAAATGATTCATTAATAAGGTTGATCAAGTCTTATTAACAACCACTTTCGGTTAGCATGAAACCGAAGAACTTTCGTAAATCACTAAGTTACCTCAATGGGGATATGCATTTCCCCAACAATAAGCATTTCATATTTCTTTTTGACAGTAGGTAGAGGTATTTGAAAACTTCCAATAGTGATTGTCAAAGATCTTTCAATAACATTAATACCATTCACTTGGAATTGTTTCTTCGGAAAGTGCACCGTATGCTCATTACCATTGATATGAAAAGTGACCTTGCTTTATTGCAATCAATAACAGCCCCTGCAGTATTCAAGAAGGGTCTACCAAGGATAATCAACATGTTGTCATCCTCGGGCATCTCAAGTATAACAAAGTCAGTCAAAATAGTAACATTAGCAACAACAACGGGCAGATCCTCACAGATACCGATAGGTATGGCAGTTGATTTGTCAGCCATTTGCAAAGAAATTTCAGTATGTGTGAGTTTATTCAAGTCAAGTCTTTTATATAAAGAGGAAGGCATAACACTAACACCAGCTCCTAAATCACACAAAGCAGTTTTCACATAATTCTTTTTGATAGAGCAAGGTATAGTTGGTATTCCTGGATCTCCAAGTTTTTTAGGTACTCCATCTTTAGAAGTATAATTAGCAAGCATAGTGGAGATTTCAGCTTCCGATATTTTTCTCTTATTTGTGATGATGTCTTTCATATACTTTTCATAAGGAGGCATTTTTAGGATATCAATCAAGCGAGTACACAAAAAGACTGGCCTCAGCATTTCAGCAAAGCGTTCAAATTCTTCATCACCATTATTTTTAGTTGACTTGGGTGGAAAAGGCATAGGTTTTTGAACCCATGGTTCTCTTTCTTTACCGTGTTTTCTAGCAAGAAAGTCTCTTTTGTCATATCTTTTATTTTTAGATTGTGGGTTATCAAGATCAACCGGTGGTTCTATCTCAACATCATTATCTGGTTCTTTATCATTGCTTGGTTGAGAGTCTTCATGAACCTCATCGTTATCTTTTTCATTAGGTGAGTGTTCATTACCAAGTGGAGTTTCAGCATCTGAGATAGAAGTTTCATTTTCATTGTCAGGAGGTTTTTCTATTTCAGGTTCACTAGAAGTGTGCAAAGTCCTATCATTTTTCTTTTTCTTCTTCTTTTCAGAAGGTCTAGGTGCACTAGTGTTAGCTCTTTGTGAACCTTGTTCAATTCTTTTTGGGTGTCCCTCAGGATAAAGTGGTTCCAGAGTCATTTTACCTCCTCTAGTTGCAACTCTAACAACAAAGTCATGCATATTATGATTCATTTCATCAAGTAATTCTCTTTGAGATTTAGCAACTTCTTCTAATTGAGTTTGAACCATAGAAGCATGTTATGATACAATTGAAATATAATTCTGATATTCTAAATTACAACTTCTTCTAATTGAGTTTGAATTATATTTCAATTGTTTCATAACATTTGCATTGAAGTGATCTTGTTTTCTAATATAGTTTTCAAACTCGTACAGGTATTGACTAGGATGCATATTGTGAGGATTGTCATTTTCATTAAACTTCATAAGAGAATTTACCTCTACCACCTTAGGAAATGGTGGTGTATTAAGCCCATGTATTTCTTCAATAGGAGGTAAATTTTTAACATCCTCGACTTTAATACCTTTTTCCTTCATAGATTTCTTTGCCTCTTGCATATCTTCAGGACTGAGATATAATATACCCCTCTTATTTGGAGTGGGTTTAGGCGGTGGTTCGGGAAGAGTCCAATCATCATAATTCTTCAATATGTTATTCAATAATTCTTCAGCTTGAGCAATAGTTCGTTCCCTGAAAACACAACCAGCACAACTATCTAGGAAGTCCCTAGAAGCATCAGTTAGTCCATTATAGAAGATATCAAGTATTTCATTTTTCTTAAGAGGATGATCAGGCAAAGCATTAAGTAACTGGCAAAGCCTCCCCAAGCTTGTGGGAGACTATCTTCTTTAGTTTGCACAAAGTTAAATATTTCCTGTAAGGCAGCTTGTTTCATATGAGCAGG
This sequence comes from Triticum aestivum, assembly GCF_018294505.1. Lineage (NCBI taxonomy): Eukaryota > Viridiplantae > Streptophyta > Magnoliopsida > Poales > Poaceae > Triticum > Triticum aestivum. Next base: position 229,622,396 of record NC_057800.1, read on the forward strand.
AAAATATTTTTCAAAGAAGTAATAAACCATATCCTGGGGACTACGCACACAATCGGGAGCAAGAGTATTGTACCAAGCTTTAGCATCACCCTTTAATGAGAAAGGAAATAATTTGATAATAAAGTAATAACGAGTTTTCTCATCATGAGTAAAAAGGGTGCCTATATCACTCAACTTAGTAAGATGTGCCACAACAAATTCAGTTTCATAACCATGGAAAGGATCAGATTCAACCAAAGTGATTAATTTGGGTCGATAGAGAATTCATAATCCTTATCAGCAATACACATAGGTGAAGTAGCAAACTTAGGATCATATTTCAGTCTAGCATTCAAAGATTTTTCTTTATACTTGCATAGTAATTTCTCTAGATCATATCTATCATTGCAAGCAAGAATATCTCTAGTTGCTTATTCACTCATAACATAACCTTCTGGTATCTTAGGCAATTCATATCTAGGAAGGCTAGTTCTAGCAGGTGTTTCAGGAGATTCAGTTTCAAGCTCATCATCAGATTCAACAACATCATGTTGTATAACTCTAGCAATTTGTCTATCAAGAAATTCACCAAGTGGCACATCATCATTATCAAGCAAGGTACTAGCATCATCATAAGCATCATTCATAGTAGAAGTAGCATCATAAATAACTTCAGACATGTCAGAATTTATAGCATGTGGTGGTGTTGCAAATTTACTCATAACAGAAGGTGAATCTAAAGCAGAACTGCATGGCAGCTCCTTACCTCCCCTTGTCTTAGAGGGATAAATCTTGGTCTTTGGATCCTTCAGATTATTCATAGTGATAATATGATAATAATCCCAAGTGACTCAACAAATATAGCTATGCTCCCCGGCAACGGTGTCAGAAAAAGGTCTTGATAACCCACAAGTATAGGGGATCACAACAGTTTTTGAGGGTAGAGTATTCAACCCAAATTTATAGATTCGACACAAGGGGAGCCAAAGAATATTTGAAGGTATTAGGAGCTGAGTTATCAATTCAACCACACTTGGAGATTAATTATCTGTAGCAATATGATCAATAGCAAAGTAGTTTGATAGTTCTGATAGTTGTGACAGTAGCAACGGTAACAGTGACAGTGATAACAGTAATTTTTAGCAAGTGTAACAGTGATGATAGGAGTAGTAACTTAGCAGAAACAATATGGAAAAGCTCGTAGGCATTCGATCGATGACTTGTTGGATGATATTCACCATGAGATAGTTATAACCTAGGGTGATACGACACTAGCTCGAGTTCATCGATATAATGTAGGCATGTATTCCGTAAATAGTCATACATGCTTTATTAAAAGAACTTGCATGCCATCTTTTGTCCTACCCTCCCGTGGCAGCGGGGTCCATATTGGAAACTAAGGGATATTAAGGCCTCCTTTTAATAGAGAACCAGAACAAAGCATTAACACATAGTAAATACATGAACTCCTCAAACTACGGTCATCACCGAGAGTGGGCCCGGTTGTTGTCACTCCGGGGTTGCCGGATCATAACCGTAGTAGGTGACTATAACTTGCAAGATCGGATCTATAACATGGATATAATGATGATAACATAAATGGTTCAGATCTTAAATCATGGCACCTGGGCCCAAAGTGTCAAGCATTAAGCATGGCAAAGTCATAGGAACATCAATCTAAGAACATAATGGATACTAGGGATGAAGCCCTAACAAAACTAACTCGATTACATGATGAATCTCATCCAACTCCTCACCGACCAGCGAGCCTACAAAGGAATTACTCACTCCCGGTGGGGAGCATCATGGAATTGTCGATGGAGATAGGTTGGTGATGACCAAGATCAAAGACCCCCCTCTCCGGAGCCCCAAACAGACTCCAGATCTGCCCTCCCACGGAAGAACAGGGCCTGGCGATGGCTCCGTCTCGTGGATCGCGATAATTCTTTCTCCTTGATTTTTTTCTGGAAATATGTGAATTTATAGTATCAGGGGGGTCGTCAGCGGGGCCACGAGGTGGGTACAACCCACCTAGGCACGCTAGGAGAGGGGGGCACGCCCTGGTGGATTGTGCCCACCCAGGGGCCCCTCTCTGGTATGTCTTGGCTCTAGAAATTCTTATTATTGGTATAAAAATTCCTCAAAAAGTTTCGTTCCATTCTGAGAACTTTTATTTCTGCACAAAACAACAACATGGTAGTTCTGCTAAAAAAAGCGTCAGTCCGGGGTTAGTTTCATTCAAATAATGCAAATTAGAGTCCAAAACAGGAGGAAAAGCGTGAGAAAAAGTAGATACGTTGGAGACGTATCAACTACCTGGCCCAAAGGAGCCTTCATGGAGACCGTCTAGGTATGGTAGCAGGAGTGGTTCTACATCACCGAACCTCGCGTCGCCGGATGGGCGACCACTCCTGAGTTCAGATCTGGCCCCCTATGCGGCTCGCGTCGTGGACCAACAAGGGTCTGGACTGGGGGTCGACCAACAAAGTGATGATGCTGCACAAGCGCATCAAAAATACCGTAGGCAGGAACACTAGTCTCACTGACATGATTCAAGTGGTGCTTTTCCGCCGGACCCTCCCCTGCCAGCGCCGGCCTCTCCATATGTGGGAGTTCAACCCGGAAGGGCTGCGGACCCTGTAGTGATTCTTTGGCACAACACATGAAGAGATCTGGAAGCTGCTCTTCAAGTCCTAGAAGACGTGGCCGAAGAAGGCCGACAACATCGGCCTCGAGAGTGCAAATCCGGCCACTCCGGTAAGTATTTTGTTTCTGAACATAACTTCGGTTCACAAATCAAAGGGTATACTGAGTTTTTCATTCCTCCTTCAGGGCTGGACAACGAAGGCGGAGCGGATTAAGTGTCCGGCTCCGCTACCTGAAGACCTAGCCATTCCTCTGCTAACGAGGATGCTGGTCCCAGCGCCGTATCAGGAGCCGGAAAAGAATACCAAGAAGAAGAGCAAGGAGTCCAAGGGTGGCCTCCGTTATAAAGGTACTCCGGACGCAGTGTCCGGAGATACTGAAGCTTTCTCCTCCCATGAGGGAGATGAAGACAAAGAGGAGGAGGAGGCAGAAAGCGATTCTCCCCTTAAGGGGAGGAAGAAGAAAAGGGTCGCCTCTGTAGACCCGGAGGCAGAGGCATCCAAGAGGGGGAAGATAACCCTCTCGGATGGTTCAGACACGGATGCCAAACACACCCCCAAGAGGTGCTCCAGGGAAAAGCCCCTGGCCACATCATAAGTGCCAAAGGATACTTTACAGATATCCGGTCTTTTATGATTGTAATATAACATATTATATTGTGTGTTTCAGTCCGGCCCGCAACCTCCCCCAGCCATCATCATTTGAGGGGAACTCTCTGGCACTGGAGATGGTGGAGAGCGAGATGCCTCCGCGAGCCTCTCCGCGAGCCACGGTGGATAACACCGAGGTGTTGCCCTGAAGGGCCTCTATGGGCCATAGATAGGTGCGGGAGGCCGCCAAGACGGTGCCAGAGGGTAATGCCTCGGCTACCGAGAACACAGGGGGCGCAATCCCCATGGAAACTGACGACGGGGGCCATGACCAGTCTGTCCCCCAGCTGAATACCATTCCAGAGACTCATGTGGCTCCGGAATCAAGCGAGCAACCCCCTTCAAAGGAGGGGGAGCGTCAACTCCGGTGGCGACCTCCACTAATCTGGAGGCGCCCAACACTTTGATGGAGGCATTGTGACATGCTTCCATCATGGAGTAGCACTGCATCCTGATGGGTGTGGTGGTTGAGAAGGTTCAGTCCGCCAAGAGCGGGCTGAATGAAGCCTTCACCAGCCTGCTAACAAGCTTCGAGGTACGCGATGTAATATTCTTAGCCGCTTTTCATATGAAAATATGCTTGTGTATAGATAGTAGCCCCTGAGACTCTGTTTCATTTTGAAAAAACGTCCGAACAGAGGATCAAGTAATAATCACAGGAGGTAACATACTTGTCTATTGGTAAATAGGCTTCCCTGTTGGCGGCGACCGCCTAGGCCGCTGAAGTTTCTGAACTCAAGCGGAAACTGAAGCTGGCCGATGATGATATCACCCGCATCAACAAGCGGTTCGATGAGGCGCAAGGTATGTTTCAAAAGATTTGTTTTACGCGCCTGAAGTGATATTTCAAATGCGTAGTTTAAGCTCATGCGCTGCCATGAATATGATTGCAGGTAGCGCCACCGAGGTCGAGACCCTCAAGGGCGCCCTTGCGCAAGCCAAAGAGCAGGCGAGAGTGAGCAAAGCAGCCGCAGACAAAGAGGCTGCGAATTTAAAGGCCGAGCAGATCGCCCGCCGCCAGTATGAGGAGAGGGTGACCGAGCTGGAGCAAGAGCTTAAGGACGCCGCCGACAAGTGCGAGGCCTTGGAGGAGAAGAATACGACCCAAGCGATCGATCTCGCCAAGGCCCTCCAAGAGGCTAAGGAGGCGCGGACCAAGTCCTGGGCGGCTCGCGAGGAGATCCGGCAGGCCGAACAGATAGCGGCTGGTAAGCCCTTTCTTTTGCAGAGTAATTTTGGCAGTCATAAATATGCCTTGCTTACTCGACTATGGAGTTCTCTAGATGCCTTTGCGGATCTTCCAAAGAGCGCTGCTGACGCTGCGCGGTTTTTCCGGGCCCAAGAGGGAAACACAACGGAGAAGCTCTTCTGGTCACAGTACCTGGCACTGGAGCATCCGGCGCTGTTGAACAACCATATGATGCAGCTGGCGGAGCTGCATAGGATGTCCGGCTTGGCCATGAAGGACATCATAGTCCGGCTGTGGCTAGCCGAACCCATTCCTATCAGCTACTTCGGCCTGGTGAAGCGACTCACTGACGCCCTGCCCCGAGTCGAAGCTATAAAGCGCTCGGCGTGCATAGAGGGTGCGTGGATGGCCTTTGCACGTGTCAAGATGCACTAGGCGAATATGAAGGCCACCGTCATGGCGACCGAGGGCCCGCCCGAAGGCAAGGACCACCGCAAGCCGGTGCGGTATTTTGACGACGTCCTGGAGGGTGCCCGGATAGTAGAGGGCCAATGCTCAAAGGATATCATCCTTGAGTAAATGTAATATAGTTATCCGGACTTCGTGTTATTAACCAGGGCCTGTAATATGTGTATGCTTTTGTCTGAAATTACTTTCCTCCTGTGCGGCCGTATTTTATTATTCTAGAAGTTTGCCAGTCGTCGGCTTCAGCCCCCACGTAGATGCTACGGGGGTGTTCGGTAGAATGCACGATCACGCTTGACACAACGTCTTGGTCCGTAAAGGAGGTGTCTGCATAGCGAACCAGGCAATCAAACAATGTTGCTTTATCACTTTCACTTCGCCATAGGAGTTTGACAGTTGGGCGAAGTACTAGCCCCTGGTGCGTATGCAGCTATCCGAACTGGGATGCCTGAGACGCGTGACTGGATGAAGCATAGTCCTTCGTATAATACAGAAGAAATCACAAAAGATTTATAACAAGTCGCCAAACCGCCGACCAGCTCTCGCCTTATCATGACAGTCAGTTTTTGCCTTTCTCTACTGAGGTGTTTGACCAGGCGAACCGGAAACACAGTCGCAGTAGTTCTCCCTTTACTACCCTAGCCGAACAAGCGGAACATAAGGTAGTAACCACAGGAGCCGGGCAACCCAACTATTGACCAAAGACATGATTCAGAGCTGATGCATATAATGAAATGTTCGGGACGCCGAAGTGTACTACAGAAGTGTTCAGACTTTTAAAAAAAATATGTGGCCGAATAGAGCCCCCTGGCACTTAGGCCGTACCAGAGTATACATGGCAGTCTAACGCAAAGGGGGAATATAGATTGTGAAATGAACCAATACCGAACAAGGGTTGGTAAAAACGGTTTCCCTTATAATTTGATTGATGCGTCAAAACGTGCTATTACATATAATGCCATAACCATCAAGGCTATTTTACATGTTGATGCGTCTCCGTCGTATCTATAATTTTTGATTGTTCCATGCCAATATTCTGCAACTTTCATATACTTTTGGCAACTTTTTATACTATTTTTAGGACTAACATATTGATCCAGTGCCCAGTGCCAGTTCCTATTTGTTGCATGTTTTTTGTTTCGCGGAATATCCATATCAAACGGAGTCCAAACGGGATAAAAATTGACGGAGATATTTTTTGGGATATATATGATTTTTGGAAAGAAAAATCCACGCGAGACCGTGCCCGAGGTGGCCACGAGGCAGGGCACGCGCCCCTGACCCTCGTGGGCCACCCGTAAGGCGGTTGATGCCCTTCTTTCGCCGCAAGAAAGCTAATATCCGGATAGATATCATGTCAAAATTTCAGCCGAATCGGAGTTGGATATCCGGGAATATAAGAAACGGTGAAAGGGAAGAATCTGACAACGCAGAAACAGACAGAGACAGAGAGACATATCCAATCTCGGAGGGGCTCTCGCCCCTCCCTTGCCATGGAGGCCATGAACCAGAGTGGAAACCCTTCTCCCATCTAGGGAGGAGGTCAAGGAAGAAGAAGAAGGAGGGGGGCTCTCCCCCCCTCGCTTCCGGTGGCACCGGGGTGCCACCGGGGGCCATCATCATCACCGCGATCTACACCAACACCTCCGCCATCTTCATCAACATCTCCATCACCTTCCTCCCTCTATCTACAGCGGTCCACTCTACCGCAACCCGCTGTACCCTCTACTTGAACATGGTTCTTTATGCTTCATATTATTATCCAATGATGTGTTGCCATCCTATGATGTCTGAGTAGATTTTCGTTGTCCTATCGGTGGTTGATGAATTGCTATGATTGATTTAATTTGCTTGTGGTTATGTTGTTGTCCTTTGGTGCCCATCATATGATCGCGCGCGTGGATCACACCCTAGGGTTAGTTGTATGTTGATAGTACTATGTATTGGAGGGCAAGAGTGACAGAAGCTTCAACCTAGCATAGAAATTGATGCATACGGGATTGAAGGGGGACCAATATATCTTAATGCTATGGTTGGGTTTTACCTTAATGAACATTAGTAGTTGCGGATGCTTGCTAATAGTTCCAATCATAAGTGCATAGAATTCTAAGTCAGGGATGACATGCTAGCAGTGGCCTCTCCCACATAATACTTGCTATCGGTCTAGTAAAGTAGTCAATTGCTTAGGGGCAATTTTGCAACTCCTATCACCACTTTTCCACACTCGCTATATTTCCTTTATTGTTTCTTTATCTAAACAGTCCCTACTTTTTATTTACGTACTCTTTATTATCTTGCAAACCTATCCAACAACACCTACAAAGTACTTCTAGTTTCATACTTGTTCTAGGTAAAGCAAACGTCAAGCGTGCGTAGAGTTGTATCGGTGGTCGATAGAACTTGAGGAAATATTTGTTCTACCTTTAGCTCCTCGTTGGGTTCGACACTCTTACTTATCGGAAACTGTTGCGATCCCCTATACTTGTGGGTTATCAAGACCCTTTTTCTGGCGCCGTTGCCGGGGAGCAATAGCGTGGGGTGAATATTCTCGTGTGTGCTTGTTTGCTTTATCACTAAGTAATTTTTATTTGATGTTCTTAGTTGTTCTCTATCTTTAGTTATGGATATGGAACACGAAATACCAAAAAATAGGTGTACTTGCTACTCATGGAGATGGGGAACCTCCTAAAACCCTCAATGCTGGTTATGTGAAAAATATTATGTACTACTTTAATAATCCTAAGAAAACCCCATTCAATTATGTAATGGGAGTAACGTTGGATCAACGTGAATACTTTAGGGATTACCGCTTGACACAAAAAGGGAAACTATTATGGGATCAAATTCATATATTGAATTGGTATGCTAGGCAACTATGCTTGAGATATGATTATACTTGTTGCTCTAAGGTGAAGGCTCCACACCTTCCCTTTTCATGTGAATTTAATGATAATAAAACCTTAGCTTCTTATGCTAGAGGTATATATGATTACTATGATGTGGAACAAATAGAAGAATTTGTTGCTTTTATGGGTGCTTATGAAATTGAATCTTTGTTTAAAGAGTTTGAAATTTTTGATGATTCAGTTTATAGACCTGAAAATTTAGCTATCCTTAAATATTGTTATGAGAATTATGAATACAATTATGATGTTAATGCACTTATTGAGAAAGTCTCTGCTGTCCAAGAAGAGACTAATATTTTGCAGGAGTTTATGGAAGAAGAAATTGATGAAACTATGAGCTCATTAGATGAAAAAGATGATGAGGAGAGCGAAGAACAAAAGAAGGAAGAGCGGATTAGCTACCCGTGCCCACCTTCTAATGAGAGTAATACATTGTTTAATTTCCATTCGTGCTTACCGAAGGATGATTGCTATGACGATTGTTATGATCCCGTTGATTCTCTTGAAATATCCCTTTTTGATGATGCTTGTGGCCAAGATGCCAATATGAATTATGCTTATGGAGATGAGCTTGCTATAGTTCCTTATGTTAAACATGAAATTGTTGCTATTGCACCCACGCATGATAGTCCTATTATCTTTTTGAATTCTCCCGACTACACTATATCGGAGAAGTTTGCAGTTATTAAGGATTATATTGATGGGTTGCCTTTTACCGTTGAACATGATGATTTTGATGAATATAATATGCATGTGCTTGCTGCTCCTACTTGCAATTATTATGAGAGAGGAACTATATCTCCACCTCTCTATGTTTCCAATTTGATAAAATTGCAAGAAACTGTTTATACTATGCATTGGCCTTTACTTTGTGTGCATGAATTGTTCTTTTATGACATGCCGATGCATAGGAAGAGAGTTAGACTTCGTCATTACATGATATATGTTACCTTGTGCTCACCACTAAATTACAAATTATTGTTAATTAAAATTGTCTTTGATATACCTTGGGACCCGGGTGGATCCATTACTTGAGCACTATATGCCTAGCTTAATGGCTTTAAAGAAAGCGCTGCGAGGGAGACAACCCGGAAGTTTTAGAGAGTCATTTATTTCTGTTGAGTGCTTTTATATAGTTTAAAAACAAAAAAATTAAGAGGGGAACCCAAAACTTTTTCAAAAAGGAAAGCGAAAGTGAGAAAGACAAGCATTGTTGAAGTGGGAGCTAGCCTTGAACTTTGTTCATGCTCATGGAAACTTTGTGAATCTTGATTACAGAAACTTTTCAATAAAAATAATTACCCCCTTGTAAAATTCCATTTTATTATAAAAATAATGTGCCAAGGTTTGCCTTTAGGATGTTTACATTTGCTTGATGGTTTGTATGGTGCAGGACAGAAACTTTGGCTGTAGTGCGCGATTTTACATTTTTAGCTGGAACGTCAAATGGTTCTGATTATTTTTGCACTGTCTTCCTATACAAATTGTTTATTTTTCCTAATTTCGGTAGAATTTTTCAAGTATCAGAAGTATGGTTAATGTTCAGATTATTACAGACTGTTCTGTTTTTGACAGATTCTGTTTTTGATGCATAGTTTGCTTGTTTTGATGAAACTATCAATTTATATTAGTGGATTAAGCCATGAAAAAGTTATACTACAGTAGACACAATGCAAAAAACAAAATATGAATTGGTTTGCAACAGTACTTAGAGTAGTGATTTGCTTTATTATACTAACGGATCTTACCAAGTTTTCTGTTGAAGTTTTGTGTGGATGAAGTGTTCGATGATCGAGAAGGTCTCGATGTGAGAAGAAGGAAGAGAGGCACAAGCTCAAGCTTGGGGATGCCCGAGGCACCCCAAGTAAATATTCAAGGAGACTCAAGCGTCTAAGCTTGGGGATGCCCCGGAAGGCATCCTTTCTTTCTTCAACAAGTATCGGTATGTTTTCGGATTCGTTTCGTTCATGCGATATGTGCAATCTTGGAGCGTCTTTTGCATTTAGTTTTCATTTTTATTTTATGCACCATGCCGGTATGAGATATTCCTTGGTTGATTTATACAATGCTCTTTGCACTTCACTTATATCTTTTGAGTATGGCTTTATAGAATGCTTCATGTGCTTCACTTATATCATTTGAAGTTTGGATTGCCTGTTTCTCTTTACATAGACAACCGCCATTTGTAGAATGCTCTTTTGCTTCACTTATATTTGTTAGAGCGTGGGCATATCTTTTGTAGAAAGAATTAAACTCTATTTCTTCACTTATATCTGTTTAGAGAGATGACAGGAATTGGTGATTCACATGGTTAGTCATAAAATCCTACATAAAACTTGTAGATCACTGAATATGATATGTTTCATTACTTTGAATAGTTTTGCGATATAAAGATAGTGATATTAGAGTCATGCTAGTGGGTAGTTGTGGATTATAGAAATACTTGTGTTGAGGTTTGTGATTCCCGTAGCATGCACGTATGGTGAACCGTTATGTAACGAAGTCGGAGCATGATTTATTTATTGATTGCCTTCCTTATGAGTGGCAGTCGAGGACGAGCAATGGTCTTTTCCTACCAATCTATCCCCCTAGGAGCATGCGCGTAGTACTTTGTTTCGATGACTAATAGATTTTTGCAATAAGTATGTGAGTTCTTTATGACTAATGTTGAGTCCATGGATTATACGCACTCTCACCCTTCCACCATCGCTAGCCTCTCTAGTACCGCGCAACTTTCGCCGGTACCATAAACCCACCATATACCTTCCTCAAAACAGCCACCATACCTACCAATCATGGCATTTCCATAGCCATTCTGAGATATATTGCCATGCAACTTCCATCATCATCATATACATGACTTGAGCATTCATTGTCATATTGCTTTGCATGATCGTAAGATAGCTAGCATGATGTTTTCATGGCTTGTCCATTTTTTGATGTCATTGCTACGCTAGATCATTGCACATCCCGGTACACCGCCGGAGGCATCCAGATAGAGTCGTGCTTTATTCTAGACATTGAGTTGTAATATTGAGTTGTAAGTAAATAAAAGTGTGATGATCATCATTATTAGAGCATTGCCCCAGTGAGGAAAGGATGATGGAGACTATGATTCCCCCATAAGTCGGGATGAGGCTCCGGACTTTACAAAAAAATAAAAGAGGCCAAAGAAGCCCAAATAAAAAAAAGAGGCCAACGAAGCCCACAAAAAAAACAAAAAAAACAAAAAATGAGTAGTCAATTGCTTAGGGGCAATTTCGCAACTCCTATCACCACTTTTCCACACTCGCTATATTTATTTTATTGTTTCTTTATCTAAACAGCCCCTACTTTTTATTTACGTACTCTTTATTATCTTGCAAACCTATCCAACAACACCTACAACGTACTTATAGTTTCATACTTGTTCTAGGTAAAGCGAACGTCAAGCGTGCGTAGAGTTGTATCGGTGGTCGATAGAAGTTGAGGGAATATTTGTTCTACCTTTAGCTCCTCGTTGGGTTCGACACTCTTACTTATCGAAAACTGTTGCGATCCCCTATACTTGTGGGTTATCACATGCCGAGAATTTGTGAGCAAGGGAAAGCTGTATACAGGGCCTAAAAGGAAAAAGGTAGTTTTGAAGATCCCCTGAACACCCTGACACACATCTGCGCCGCTTTTCGCCTTGGTGCAAGATCCTTTGAGAGGAGCAATCAACGATCTTTAAGAAAAAGGGGCCTGGAAAAGGGCCCTTGTACGACTGTGAAGTTATTAGATCTTAACGAACCTATGATATGAGAGGAGAAAGAAAGAAAAAGGAAAAGGGAAGAAAAAATGTTTGAGGTCCGAATAGGGTCGAGCCGCACTCTGAACCTCGTCCGCAATGTGCCTCCATCGTTGCCCAAGGTATTTTTAGTGCGTAGTTATGCACACACGGTACATATGCTGCAGTTAGATAGGGCGATTGACGGAGGCAGAACTGCTAGTCCAGCTTTGGATTGACCAAGCTGTCATTCTGCAGGGTAGGCCGGACTCGTTTAACAGTGTCTGGAGGCTTGATGACCGCTGAAGTGTTCGGCTTGATGAAGCCGCTCTGTACCTCGGCTACAAGGGCCGCGGTGTGCTCCTCGGTACGGAGGGAGCACTCCATGTTTCCATTGACTGTGATAAGTGAAGGAAATATGCCCTAGAGGTAAAGTTATTATTTATTTCCTTATATCATGATAAATGTTTATTATTCATGCTAGAATTGTATTAACTGGAAACATGATACATGTGTGAATACATAGACGAACAGAGTGTCACTGGTATGCCTCTACTTGACTAGCTCGTTTATCAAAGATGGTTATGTTTCCTAGCCATAGACATGAGTTGTCATTTGATTAAACGGGATCGCATCATTAGGAGAATGATGTGATTGACTTGACCCATTCTGTTAGCTTAGCACTTGATCATTTAGTATGTTGCTATTGCTTTCTTCATGACTTATACATGTTCCTATGACTATGAGATTATGCAACTCCCGTTTACTGGAGGAACACTTTGTGTGCTACCAAACATCACAACTTAACTGGGTGATTATAAAGGTGCTCTACATGTGTCTCCAAAGGTACTTGTTGAGTTGGCGTATTTCGAGATTAGGATTTGTCACTCCGATTGTCGGAGAGGTATCTCTGGGCCCACTCAGTAATGCACATCACTATAAGCCTTGCAAGCATTGTAACTAATGAGTTAGTTGCGAGATGATATATTACGGAACGAGTAAATAGACTTGCCGGTAACGAGATTGAACTAGGTATTGAGATACCGACGATCGTATCTCGGGCAAGTAACATACCGATGACAAAGGGAACAACGTATGTTGTTATTCGGTTTGACCAATAAAGATCTTCGTAGAATATGTGGGAGCCAATATGAGCATCCAGGTTCCGCTATTGGTTATTGACCGGAGACCTGTCTCGGTCATGTCTACATAGTTCTCGAACCCGTAGGGTCCGCACGCTTAATGTTCGGTGACGATCGGTATTATGAGTTTTTGTGTTTTGATGTACCGAAGGTATTTTGGAGTCCCGGATATAATCACGGACATAATGAGGAGTCTCGAAATGGTCGAGACATAAAGATCGATATATTGGACGACTATGTTCGGACACTGGAAAGGTTTCGGACATATACCGGAGTACCGGGGGTTACCGGAACCCCCGGGGGGCTTAATGGGCCTACATGGGCCTTAGTGGAAACAGAGGGAAGCAAGGGGAGTGTGGGGCACGCCCCCCAAGGCCCAAACCGAATTGGTTTAGGGCAAGGGGGCCGACCCCCTCTTTCCTTCTCCTCCTCTCCCTTTCCTTCCCCCTCTCCTACTCCTACTAGGAAAAGGAGGAGTCCTACTCCTAGTGGGAGTAGGACTCCCCCTCTTGGCGCGCCTCTCCCTGGCCGGCCGCCTCCTCCCCCTTGCTCCTTTATATACTGGTGCAGGGGGGCACCCCATAGACACAACAATTGATCATTGATCTCTTAGCCGTGTGCGGTGCCCCATCCACCATAATCTACCTCGATCATATCATAGCGGTGCTTAGGCGAAGCCCTGCGTCAGTAGCATCATCATCACCGTCACCACACCGTCGTGCTGACGAAACTCTCCTGTGAAGCTTTGCTGGATCGGAGCTCGCGGGACGTCATTGAGTTGAACATGTGCAGAACTCGAAGGTGCCGTACGTTCGGTACTTGGATCGGTTGGATCGTGAAGACGTATGACTACATCAACCGCGTTGTGCTAACGCTTCCGCATTTGGTCTACGAGGGTACGTAGACACACTCTCCCCTCTCGTTGCTATGCATCACCATGATCCTGTGTGTGCGTAGGAATTTTTTTGAAATTACTACGTTCCCCAATAGTGGCATCCGAGCCAGGTTTATGCGTAGATGTTATATGCATGAGTAGAACACAAGTGAGTTGCGGGCGATAAAAGTCATACTGCTTACCAGCATGTCATACTTTGGTTCAACGGTATTGTTGGATGAAGAGTCCCGGACCGACATTACGCGTACGCTTAGGCGAGACTAGTTCTACCGACGTGCTTTGCACACAGGTGGCTGGCGGGTGTCAGTTTCTCCAACTTTAGTTGAACCGAGTGTGGCTACGCCCGGTCCTTGAGAAGGTTAAAACAACACTAACTTGACGAACTATCGTTGTGGTTTTGATGCATAGGTAAGAACGGTTCTTGCTCAGCCCGTAGCAGCCACATAAAACTTGCAACAAAAAAGTAGAGGACGTCTAACTTGTTTTTGCAGGGCATGTTGTGATGTGATATGGTCAAGACATGATGCTATATTTATTGTATGAGATGATCATGTTTTGTGACCAAGTTATCGGCAACTGGCAGGATCCATATGGTTGTCGCTTTATTGTATGCAATGCAATCGCCCTGTAATTGCTTTACTTTATCACTAAGCGGTAGCGATAGTCGTAGAAGCAATAGTTGGCGAGACGACAACGATGCTACGATGGAGATCAAGGTGTCGTGCCGGTGACTATGGTGATCATGACGGTGCTTTGGAGATGGAGATCAAAGGCACAAGATGATGATGGCCATATCATATCACTTATATTGATTGCATGTGATGTTTATCTTTTATGCATCTTATTTTGCTTTGTTTGACGGTAGCATTATAAGATGATCTCTCACTAAATTTCAAGGTAAAAGTGTTCTCCCCGAGTATGCACCGTTGTCAAAGTTCGTCGTGCCGAGACACCACGTGATGATCGGGTGTGATAAGCTCAACATTCATCTACAACGGGTGTAAGACAGTTTTGCATACGCAGAATACTCGGGTTAAATTGACCAGCCTAGCATATGCAGATATGGCCTCGGAACACTGAGACCGAAAGGTCGAGCATGAATCATATAGTAGATATGATCAACATAGTGATGTTCACCATTGAAAACTACTCCATTTCACGTGATGATCGGTTATGGTTTAGTTGATATGAATCACGTGATCACTTAGATGATTAGAGGGATGTCTATCTAAGTGGGAGTTCTTAAGTAATTTGATTAATTGAACTTAAATTTATCATGAACTTAGTACCCGATAGTATTTTGCTTGTCTATGTTATTGTAGATAGATGGCCCGTGTTGTTGTTCTTTTGAATTTTAATGCGTTCCTTGAGAAAGCAAGGTTGAAAAATGATGGTAGCAATTACACGGACTGGGTCCGTAACTTGAGGATTATCCTCATTGCTGCACAGAAGAATTACGTCCTGGAAGCACCTCTAGGTGTACCACCCGCGCCGGCAACTGCAGACATTGTGAATGCCTGGCAGATGTGTGTTGATTACTACTCGATAGTTCAATGTGCCATGCTTTATGGCTTAGAACCGGGATTCAATGAAGTTTTCAACATCATGGAGCATATGAGATGTTCCAGGAGTTGAAGTTAACATTTCAAGCAAATGCCCGGATTGAGAGATATGAAGTCTCCAATAAGTTCTACAGCTGCAAGATGGAGGAGAATAGTTCTGTCAGTGAGCATATACTCAGAATGTCTGGGTACTGCAATCACTTGATTCAACTGGGAGTTAATCTTCCAGATGATAGTGTTATCGACAGAATTCTTCAATCACTACCACAAAGCTACAAGAGCTTCGTGATGAACTATAATATGCAAGGGATGGATAAGACAATTCCCGAGCTCTTCGCGATGCTAAAGGCTGCGGAGGTAGAAATCAAAAAGGAGCATCAAGTCTTGATGGTTAACAAAACCACCAGTTTCAATAAAAAGGGTAAAGGGAAGAAGAAGGGGAACTTCAAGAAGAACGGCAAGCAAGTTGCTGCTCAAGAGAAGAAACCCAAATCTGGACCTAAACCTGAGACTGAGTGCTTCTACTACAAAGGAACTGGTCACTGGAAGCGGAACTGCCCCAAGTATTTGGCGGATAAGAAGGATGGCAAGGTGAACAAAGGTATATGTGATATACATGTTATTGATGTGTACCTTACTAGAGCTTGCAGTAGCACCTGGGTATTTGATACTAGTTCTGTTGGTAATATTTGCAACTCAAAACAGGGACTACGGATTAAGCGAATACTGGCTAAGGATGAGGTGACGATGCGCGTGGGAAATGGTTCCAAAGTCGATGTGATCGCCGTCGACACGCTACCTCTACATCTATCTTCGGGATTAGGTTTAGACCTGAATAATTGTTATTTGGTGCTAGCGTTGAGCATGAACATTATATCTGGATCTTGTTTGATGCGAGACGGTTATTCATTTAAATCTGAGAATAATAGTTGTTCTATTTATATGAGTAATATCTTTTATGGTCATGCACCCTTGAAGAATGGTCTATTTGTGTTAAATCTCGATAGTAGTAACACACATATTCATAATGTTGAAGCCAAAAGATGCAGAGTTGATAATGATAGTGCAACTTATTTGTGGCACTGGCGTTTAGGTCATATTGGTGTAAAGAGCATGAAGAAACTCCATACTGATGGACTTTTGGAATCACTTGGTACTTGCGAACCATGCCTCATGGGCAAGATGACTAAAACGTCGTTCTCCGGAACAATGTAGCGAGCAACAGACTTGTTGGAAATCATACATATTGATGTATGTGGTCCAATGAATACTGAGGCTCGCGGCGGGTATCGTTATTTCCTCACCTTCACAGATGATTCAAGAAGATATGGGTACATCTACTTAATCAAACATAAGTCTGAAACATTTGAAAAGTTCAAAGAATTTCAGAGTGAAGTGGAAAATCATCATAACAAGAAAATAAAGTTTCTACGATCTGATCGTGGATGAGAATATTTGAGTTACGAGTTTGGTCTACATTTGAAACAATGCGGAATAGTTCCGCAACTGACGCCACCTGGAATACCACAGCGTAATGGTGTCTCTGAACGTCGTATTCGTACTTTACGAGATATGGTGCGATCTATGATGTCTCTTACTGATTTACCGCTATCGTTTTGGGGTTATGCTTTAGAGACGGCTGCATTCACGTTAAATAGGGCACCATCAAAATCCGTTGAGACGACGCCTTATGAACTATGGTTTGGCAAGAAACCAAAACTGCCATTTCTTAAAGTTTGGGGCTGCGATGCTTATGTGAAAACACTTCAACCTGATAAGCTCGAACCCAAATCAGAGAAATGTGTCTTCATAGGATACCCAAAGGAAACTGTTGGGTACACCTTCTATCACAGATCCGAAGGCAAGACATTCGTTGCTAAGAATGGATCCTTTCTAGAGAAGGAGTTTCTCTCGAAAGAAGTGAGTGGGAGGAAAGTAGAACTTGATGAGGTAACTGTACCTGCTCCCTTATTGGAAAGTAGTTCATCACAGAAACCGGTTCCTGTTACACCTACATCAATTAGTGAGGAAGCCAATGATGATGATCATGAAACTTCAGATTAAGTTACTACCGAACCTAGTAGATCAACCAGAGCAAGATCTGCACTAGAGTGGTACGGTAATCCTGTTCTGTAGGTCATGTTACTTGACCATGACGAACCTACGGACTATGAGGAAGCGATGATGAGCCCAGATTCCGCAAAATGGCTTAAGGCCATGAAATCTGAGATGGGATCCATGTATGAGAACAGAGTGTGGACTTTGGTTGACTTGCTCGATGATCGACAAGCCATCGAAAATAAATGGATCTTCAAGAAGAAGACAAATGCTGATGGTAATGTTACTGTCTACAAAGCTCGACTTGTTGCGAAAGGTTTTCGACAAGTTCAAGGAGTTGACTATGATGAGACCTTCTCACCCGTAGCGATGCTTAAGTCCGTCCGAATCATGTTAGCTATTTTCGCATTTTTTGATTATGAAATTTTGCAAATGGATGTAAAGACTGAATTCCTGAATGGATTTCTGGAAGAAGAGTTGTATATGATGCAACCTGAAGGTTTTATCGATCCAAATGGTGCTAACAAAGTGTGCAAGCTCCAGCGATCCATTTATGGACTGGTGCAAGCCTCTCGGAGTTGGAATAAACATTTTGATAGTGTGATCAAATCATATGGTTTTATACAGACTTTTGGAGAAGCTTGTATTTACAAGAAAGTGAGTGGGAGCTCTGTAGCATTTCTAATATTATTTGTGGATGGCATATTGTTGATTGGAAATGATATAGAATTTTTGGATAGCATAAGAGGATACTTGAATAAGAGTTTTTCAATGAAAGACCTCGGTGAAGCTGCTTACATATTGGGCATCATGATCTCTAGAGATAGATCAAGACGCTTAATTGGATTTTCACAAAGCACATACCTTGACAAAGTTTTGAAGAAGTTCAAAATGGATCAGGCAAAGAAAGGGTTCTTGCCTGTGTTACAAGGTGTGAAGTTGAGTAAGACTCAATGCCCGACCACTGCAGAAGATAGAGAGAAAATGAAAGATGTTCCCTATGCTTCAGCCATAGGCCCTATCATGTATGCAATGTTGTGTACCAGACCTGATGTGTGCCTTGCTATTAGTTTAGCAGGGAGGTACCAAAGTAATCTAGGAGTGGATCACTGGACAATGGTCAAGAACATCCTGAAGTACCTGAAAAGGACTAAGGATATGTTTCTCTTTTATGGGGGTGACAAAGAGCTCATCATAAATGGTTACGTTGATGCAAGCTTTGACACTGATCCGGACGATTCTAAGTCGCAAACCGGATACGTGTTTATATTGAACGGTGGAGCCGTCAGTTGGAGCAATTCTAAACAGAGCGTCGTGGCGGGATCTACATGTGAAGCAGAGTACATTGTTGCTTCGGAAGTAGCGAATGAAGGAGTCTGGATGAAGGAGTTCATATCCGATCTAGGTGGCATACCTACTGCATCGGATCCAATGAAAATCTTTTGTGACAATACTAGTGCAATTGCCTTGGCAAAGGAATCCAGATTTCACAAGAGAACCAAACACATCAAGAGACGCTTCAACTCCATCTGGGATCAAGTCCAGGTGGGAGACATAGATATTTGCAAGATACATACGGATCTGAATGTTGCAGACCCGTTGACTAAGCCTCTTCCACGAGCAAAACATGATCAGCACCAAGGCTCCATGGGTGTTAGAATCATTACTGTGTAATCTAGATTATTGACTCTAGTGCAAGTGGGAGACTGAAGGAAATATGCCCTAGAGGCAATAATAAAGTTATTATTTATTTCCTTATATCATGATAAATGTTTATTATTCATGCTAGAATTGTATTAACCGGAAACATGATACATGTGTGAATACATAGACAAACAGAGTGTCACTAGTATGCCTCTACTTGACTTGCTCGTTTATCAAAGATGGTTATGTTTCCTAGCCATAGACATGAGTTGTGATATGATTAAACGGGATCACATCATTAGGAGAATGATGTGATTGACTTGACCCATTCCGTTAGCTTAGCACTTGATCATTTAGTATGTTGCTATTGCTTTCTTCATGACTTATACATGTTCCTATGACTATGAGATTATGCAACTCCCGTTTACCGGAGGAACACTTTGTGTGCTACCAAACGTCACAACGTAACTGGGTGATTATAAAGGTGCTCTACAGGTGTCTCCAAAGGTACTTGTTGAGTTGGCGTATTTCGAGATTAGGATTTGTCACTCCGATTGTCGGAGAGGTATCTCTGGGCCCACTCAGTAATGCACATCACTATAAGCCTTGCAAGCATTGTAACTAGTGAGTTAGTTGCGGGATGATGTATTACGGAACGAGTAATGAGACTTGTCGGTAACGAGATTGAACTAGGTATTGAGATACCTACGATCGAATCTCGGGCAAGTAACATACCGATGACAAAGGGAACAACGTATGTTGTTATGCGGTTTGACCGATAAAGATCTTCGTAGAATATGTGGGAGCCAATATGAGCATCCAGGTTCCGCTATTGGTTATTGACCGGAGACATGTCTCGTGTGACGCCCGGATAATCAAGCTACAGTAACCTCTACTAATGACACCACATCACCTCCGTTACTGTCGCTAATCTCGCGTTAGTTCGAAAACGATTCAAATTCAAATTTGAGATTTAGGCAAACAACAAAAGTTTTCAAACATTAAAACTAAAATGTCCAAAATGTGTCAAATAAATCATGGGTAATACTAGTGGAGAAATCACAAATTTTATAAATGTTTAAAGGCTCTAAACTAATTAAAATAGCAGCTATAACAATTAATTAAATGCCTTTTAAAAATAATAATAATACAAACTATTTTAATTAGGTGTCAAACTTTTGGGGCAGTAGAATAAATTATAACATTAAATTAGGAGTTGTACTTATATTTTATAAAACAGAAATTAAAAGAAAATAGATAAAGAAAAGAAAACAGAAAACAAAGCTAAAAAAAGGAGAAAGCAACCCCCCCCACTGGGCTTCGGCCCAGCAGGCCACAACCCCCCACTAGGCCAGTCAGCCCAGCTGCTAGCCAGGCCGGCCCAAACCGGCCCAGGCCGCCCCCTCACTCCACCATAACCCCACCCTGGTCAAACCCTAGCCCACCGCACTAGCCCACTTCTCCCCGATCCCCTTCTCCTCCCCATCTGGATCGGGCAACTGCCCCGCCATCGCCCCACATCGGGACGAACCCCCACCCCCTCGACGCTCGAAACCCCCTCGCCCGCGACCGCGCGAGCCCCGCCGTGGCCGCGCACGCCGGCGCCCCTCCTCCCGGACTCGTCCGCGCCCCTCCTCTCCCTTGCGCGGCGCCCACCTGAAGTCGTGCCCTCGTCCCCGTCGCCTCAACCACGCCTCCCTCGCCGGACCACCTCGCCGGCCTGCTTCCTCTCCCCCGCCGGACTGCCTCCTCTTCGCCGCCTCGTCTCCGACTTCCTCCTCAACCCCCGTTGCCGGAACCCCTACACCACACCGTGAGCTGCCCCCTATTCCCCTCTGTTCCCGCGGTCACCGCGCCCGGCTACCACTTCGCCCATGCCCAAGAACATCGTCGCCGTGCCTGCTGTCCCGCACCTGCGCGCCCCCGCGCTCGCCTGCGGCCACGATGGCCCCCGCTGCAGCTCCCTGCGTCCCATGCCTCTGCTCTACACGCCGCTCACCCGCGCGTGCGCGGCCTCGCCTCACCGGCGATGCAGCCTCGCTGGTCCGCGCCCCCTGACCACCAGTCGCGCCGGCCCCCTTCCTTCCCCACTGGCCGCGTTGGGCGCCGGCGCCCACACGCCCGCTCCGGCCCCATTCCGGCCTTGCCTCGTTACCGGGCAGGGCTGCGGCTTCGCCCGCACCCGCCTGCCTGTATGCCCGTTAAGGCCCTGTGCCTATGACCAGTGGGCCCCAGTCCCAGAACGTTTTGTTAAAAAAAGGAGATAAAAAAAATAATATATATTAATAATAATAATAATATAATTAAATTAAATTAATTAATTAACTAATTAAATTAATTAACTTAATTAATTATGTTTAATAAACCTAATTAAATAACTAACCTAACTAATCTGTTAATTAATCTAATTAACATGGTTAATTAGTTAACACACAATGACAGTGGGACCCACATGTCAGTTTGACTAGGTCAACTGACTAGTTGACTGCTGACATCACCCTGACATAATGCTGATGTCATAATTCCATTTTCGGGTTAAATTAAATAATTAATTAAATTCTAGAAATTAATAAAATATTTAGAAAATCATATCTTTTAATCCGTAACTCGGATTAAAGTATTTTCAACATGAAAGTTGCTCAGAACGACGAGACGATTCCGAATACGCAACCCGTTCGTCCGCCACACACCCCTAACATATCAAACTCGCAACTTTCCCCCTCCGGCTCCTCTGCCCGAAAACACGGAACACCGGGAATACTTTCCCGGATGTTTTCCCCCTTCGCCGGCATCACCTCATACTGCGTTAGGACACAACTAGCTTCGCTCTTTATCATGTCTTGTGTTGTCTTGCTTATGTTTGCACTGTATTTATTGTTTCTTTCCCCTCTTCTCTTCGGTAGACTACGAGACCGACGCTGCTGCTGCCCAGTTCGACTACGGAGTTGACGACCCCTCCTTCTTGTCTGAGCAACCAGGCAAGCCCCCCCTTGATCACCAGATATCGCCTATTCTCCTCTATACTGCTTGCATTAGAGTAGTGTAGCATGTTACTGCTTTCGTTAATCCTATTCTGATGCATAGCCTGACATTGTCGCTACATCTGTTGATACCTTACCTGCAATCCTAAATGCCTAGTATAGGATGCTAGTTTATCTTCATTGGCCCTACATTCTTGTCAGTCTGCCTTGCTATACTATCGGGCCGTGATCACTTGGGAGGTGATCACGGGTATATACTATACATACATACATACTATACAGATGGTGACTAAAGTCGGGTCAGCTCATTGAGTACCCGCAAGTGATTCTGACGAGGGGGCTGAAAGGACAGGTGGCTCCATCCCGGTAGAGGTGGGCCTGGGTTCCCGACGGGCCTCGACTGTTACTTTGTGGCGGAGCGACAGGGCAGGTTGAGACCACCTAGGACACAGGTGGGCCTGGCCCTATTCGGCGTTCGCGGATACTTAACACGCTTAACGAGATCTTGGTATTTGATCTGAGTCGGCTACGAGCCTATACGCACTAACCATCTACGCGGGAGTAGTTATGGGTATCCCGGCGTCGTGGTATCAGCCGAAGCACTTCAGACGCCAGCGACGGAGCGGCGCGCGCCGAATTGGACTGGAACGCCACTAGGCTAGGTCTGCTTTCGGCCGCCCTCGCAACGTGCAGGTGTGCTATGGGCGATGGGCCCAGACCCCTGTGCGCTTAGGTTTAGACCGGCGTGCTGGCCTCTCTGTTGTGCCTAGGTGGGGCTGCGACGTGTTGATTTTCCGCGGCCGGGCATGACCCAGGAAAGTGTGTCCGGCCAAATGGGATCAAGCGTGTTGGGTTATGTGGTGCACCCCTGCAGGGAAGTTAATCTATTCGAGTAGCCGTGATCTTCGGTAACAGGACGACTTGGAGTTGTACCTTGACCTTATGACAACTAGAACCGGATACTTAATAAAACACACCCTTCCAAGTCCCACAGACAACCCGGTGATCGCTTTTCCGCAGGGCGACGAGGAGAGGATTGCCGGGTAGGATTATGCTATGCGATGCGACTGGAGATGCGCTTGGAGATGCTACCTGGATATGCTACTTGGAGATGCTACTTGGAGGACTTCAATCTACTCTCTTCTACATGCTGCAAGGCGGAGGCTGCCAGAAGCGTAGTCTTCGACAGGATTAGCTATCCCCCTCTTATTCTGGCATTCTGCAGTTCAGTCCACTGATATGGCCCTTTACACATATACCCATGCATATGTAGTGTAGCTCCTTGCTTGCGAGTACTTTGGATGAGTACTCACGGTTGCTTTCTCCCCCCTTTTCCCCCTTTCCTTTCTTTCTGGTTGTCGCAACCAGATGCTGGAGTCCAGGAGCCAGACGCCACCGTCGACGACGACTCCTACTACACCGGAGGTGCCTACTACTACGTGATGCCCGCTGACGACGACCAGGAGTAGTTAGGAGGATCCCAGGCAGGAGGCCTGCGCCTCTTTTGATCTGTATCCCAGTTTGTGCTAGCCTTCTTAAGGCAAACTTGTTTAACTTATGTCTGTACTCAGATATTGTTGCTTCCGCTGACTCGTCTATGATCGAGCACTTGTATTCGAGCCCTCGAGGCCCCTGGCTTGTATTATGATGCTTGTATGACTTATTTTATATGTAGAGTTGTGTTGTGATATCTTCCCGTGAGTCCCTGATCTTGATCGTACACATTTGCGTGCATGATTAGTGTACGATTGAATCGGGGGCGTCACACTCGGTCATGTCTACATAGTTCTCGAACCTGTAGGGTCTGCATGCTTAAAGTTCGGTGACGATCGGTTTTATGAGTTTTTGTGTTTTGATGTACCGAAGATAGTTTGGAGTCCCGGATATGATCACGGACATAATGAGGAGTCTCGAAATAGTCGATATGTAAAGATCGATATATTGGACGACTATGTTGGGATACTGGAAAGGTTCCTGAAGGTTTCGGACATATACCGGAGTACCGGGGGTTACCGGAACCCCCTGGGAGCTTAGTGGGCCTACATGGGCCTTAGTGGAAATAGAGGGCAGCAAGGGGAGTGTGGGGCACGCCCCCCAAGGCCCAAACTGAATTGGTTTAGGGCAAGGGGGGCTGACCCCCTCTTTCCTTCTCCTCCTCTCCCTTTCCTTCCCCCTCTCCTACTCCTACTAAGAAAAGGAAGAGTCCTACTCCTAGTGGGAGTAGGACTCCCCCTCTTGGCGCGCCTCTCCCTGGCCGGCCGCCTCCTCCCCCTTGCTCCTTTATATACTGGTGCAGGGGGCACCCCATAGACACAACAATTGATCATTGATCTCTTAGCCGTGTGCGGTGCCCCATCCACCATAATCTACCTCGATCATATCGTAGCGGTGCTTAGGCGAAGCCCTGCGTCGGTAGCATCATCATCACCATCACCACGCCATCGTGCTGACGAAACTCTCATGTGAAGCTTTGCTAGATCGGAGCTCGCGGGATGTCATCGAGTTGAACATGTGCAGAACTCGGAGGTGCCATACGTTTGGTACTTGGATAGGTCGGATCGTGAAGACGTACGACTACATCAACCGCGTTGTGCTAACGCTTCCACATTCGGTCTACGTGGGTACGTAGACACACTCTCCCGTCTTGTTGCTATGCATCACCATGATCATGTGTGTGCGTAGGAATTTTTTTGAAATTACTACGTTCCCCAACAATAACGCTGCGGGGTCCAGGCATTTTGAGCTTTAAGTAAGCATAATGGGGGACTACATTGAAGCGGGCGAAGGCGGTACGTCCGAGCAATGCATGATAACCACTTCGGAAGGGGACGATGTCGAAGATCAGGTCTTCACTTCGGAACTTGTCCGGTGAACTAAAGACTACTTCCAATGTTAATGAACCCGTGCAGCGGGCTTCGACATCGGGTATCACTCCTTTGAAGGTGGTGTTACTAGGCTTTATTCTTCATGGGTCAATACCCATTTTACGAACAGTGTCTTGATAAATCAAGTTAATACTGTCGTCGCCGTCCATAAGGAATTGAGTGAGATGGAACCCATAGATAATTGGGTCGAGGACCAGAGCTGCCGAACCTCCATGGCGGATACTGGTCGGGTGGTCCCTGTGATCGAAGGTGGTCGGACAAGCCGACCATGAGTTGAATTTAGGGGCGACAGGCTCTACGGCATAGACATCCCTTGGTGCGCGCTTGCATTCTCTCTTGGGGATATGTGTGACATATGTCATGTTCATTGTTTTCACCTCAGGGGGAAATTTCTTTTGTCCCCTTGTTTTCGGTGGGCGGGGCTCTTCATCGTCCTCGCTTGGCGACCCTTTCCCCTTATGTTCGGTGTTTAACTTACTGGCCTGTTTAAAGACCCAACAATTTCTCTTGGAATGATTGGCACACTTGTTAGGGGTGCCATGAATCTGGCAAGGCCGACCGAGTATTTTGTCCAGATTGGATGGACCGTCTTTATTTCCTTTGAATGGCTTCTTCCGTTGATCGGATTTAGAGCCACTGAATCTGGCGTTAACCGATGTGTCTTCAGTTTCTTCATTGTTGTTTCAACGCTTATGTTTGTTGCGTCGTGGCCCGCCATTGCCATCCCTGGCTTCGGAGGTGCCAGGGTCGCTGGCATTGTTGCTTCTACAGGCCAACCAGCTGTCCTCTCCCACGCAGAAGCGGGTCATGAGTGTGGTGAGGGCTGCCATAGACTTCAGTTTTTCCTGGCCGAGGTGTCGGGCGAGCCATTTGTCGTGGACGCTATGTTTAAAGGCCGCAGGGGCTTCGGCGTCCGTACAATCAACGATTTGGTTCTTTTTAATTAAGAACCTAGTCCAGAGTTTGCGGGCTGACTCTCCGGGTTGCTGGACTATATGACTAAGGTCATCGGCATCCGGAGGCCGGACATAGGTACCTTGGAAGTTGTCTCTAAAGGCGTCCTCTAGATCTTCCCGGCTACCAATAGAGTTTTCTGGGAGGCTGTTTAACGAGTGTCGTGCTGGTACTTTCAGCTTTAATGGGAGGTATTTGATTGCGTGGAGATCGTCACCGCGAGCCATGTGAATATGGAAAAGAAAGTCCTCAATCCATACCGCGGGATCTGTCGTTCCATTGTATGATTCAATGTTTACGTGTTTAAACCCTTCTGGAAACTAGTGTTGCATTACCTCGTCGGTAAAGCATAAGGGGTGTGCAGCGCCTCTGTATCGAGCAATGTCATGACGGAGTTCGGATGACATATGTGTTCGGTTTTCAGCCCGGGTGAGGTTATGCCTATCACGCCAGGCTTGACGGTCGTCTTCTCGCGTCGGGGCATGCCCCCTTGATCCATATATTGATCTAGCTTGACCAGCTCTTTGCCTCTACGGCGAGGTTGAGCGGGTTGGTATTCTGCGTAAGCAGCCACTTTGTCTCGCCCACGTGGTGGTCAGTCTGGTTCATCAGTGCGGTCATATCTTAGCAGTATTGGCTCAAGGGCCTCGTCATCAAATTGTGGCAGTAGCCGATGCTTCGGATAACTCTTTGTTGGGCGCTCAAGGCCATATTCTTCGGCGGCTAGGACCTGGGTCCATCTGTCATTGAGCGTATCCTGTTCGGCCTGAAGCTGTTGCTGTTTTTTTAGGCTCCTCGCAGTTGCGATGAGCTGTCGCTTGAAGCGTTCTTGCTCGAGGGGTTCCTCTGGCACGATGAAATCTTTGTTGCCGAGGCTGACATCCTCCTCGGAGATTGGTAGATAGTTACTATCTTCCAAATCCTCATTCCCGACCGGCTCGTTGGGGTTAACTTGTCCCTCCTCCCATTAATCCTGCTCGGATGCAGGCTTGACGGGGTCTTCTGGATCTTTGGCATCGGCCAGAGTGTTATTATCTCCGGTGACGGCATTGCTTTCCTTCTCGCAGAGCGATTTTGAGCAGCGCCGCTGCCGTCGACATTTTGGTGGTGCCTCGACGGGCTTGTCTTCACTTGGATCCTTCTTGCCGTCGTCGTCATCCTTTTTGGGTGTATCCACCATATACACATCATATGTGGAGGTGGCCATCCAGCGCCCAGTAAAGGGCGGGTCTTGGCCTGGTTTGTCTCCAGCGTCATTGTCCATGCAGTCGATGTCTTTGGAGGCGTAGTCGAGCATGTCGGTTAAGTCTTCGATAGTGGCTACAAAGTGGGTGGTGGGTGGGATGCAAAATTCCCTGTGCTCAGCCCTTAGTTCGTGCTAGGCGTGGTTCGTAAGTGATGCTTCCGTAATGGCGAGGGCTTGCATTAAGTCCAAGGCACCGCTTAAGAGCGAAGGCCGGACGGGGAACCGAGGACCTGCGGGGCTAGGCATGGCAGATTCTACCGGGTTGTGCTCACTAGACACAGGCCTTGAGAGTTCGGAGTTGGCATCCAGAAGCAAGTTCGGCTCTCTGGTGACAGGGAGAGTCCTGCTTAATTCCAGGTTCACCGAAGACATAGTTGCCTCTGGGTCTTCGGGAAAGAGCTCCATCGTAGGAGAGAGTTCGGTGGGTTTCAGACACCCATCTTCGATGAAGTGATTTGCACTGGATCTAAGGCCATGGCAGGGATGCTAGTTGGTCTTTGAGCGGTGCCTGATGACGGATCCGATGAATTTCCTTCTTGGAGATGAGGAATAGTGGTCGAGGCCGTGAACCCTTTGAAGATCAAGTCTCCTCGGATATTGGCGACGTAATTCAGGCTCCCAAATCTGATCTGATGACCAGGGTGTAGCTATCAATCTGTTCAAGGTGGACAATTGAATTGGCACGTAGAGCAAAGCCGTCGAACACAAAAAGCTGACTGGGGAGGAAGATTTCCCCAGAAACAACATCATTGTTGAGTATTGATCGAGCCATCGAACCTTCCGTTGACGACACAGTGGAACTCTCAATGAAAGCACCAATGCCGGTGTCAAAACCGGCTGATCTCGGGTAGGGGGTCCCGAACTGTGCGTCTGAGGATCAAAGGTAACAGGAGACAAAGGGGACACGATGCTTACCCAGGTTCGGGCCCTCTTAATGGAGGTAAAACCCTACGTCCTGCTTAATTGTATTTGACGAATATGGGGGTTACAAGAGTCGATCTACCTCGAGATCGTAATGGACAAACCCTAGATGTCTAGCCGATACGAATTCTGATAGCCTCTACGGACTAAATCCTCCAGTTTATAAAGACACCAGAGGGGCCTAGGATTGTACAGAGTCGATTTACAGAAGAAGGAAACTATACATCCGGACACCAATCTTGCCATCCACGCAAAGGAGAGCCCTATCTGGACACGGGGCAAGGTCTTCTACCTTGTATCTTCACGGCCCACTAGTTTGGCCCATAACACACAGCTCGGACACCCGAGGACCCCTTAATCCAAGACTCCCTCACTCGGAGTGACAAATCCTAATCTCGATCTATGCCAACTCAACAAACACCTTCGGAGATACCTGTAGAGCATCTTCATGATCACCCAGTTACGTTGTGACGTTTGATAGCACACAAGGTATTCCTCCGGTATCCGGGAGTTACATAATCTCATAGTTGAAGGAATATGTATTTGACATTAAGAAAGCAATAGCAATAAAACTGAACAATCATTATGCTAAGCTAACGAATGGGTCTTGTCCATCACATCATTCTCCTAATGATGTGATCCCGTTATCAAATGATAACACATATCTATGGTTAGGAAACCTTAACCATCTTTGATCAACGAGCTAGTCTAGAAGAGGCTTACTAGGGACACGGTATTTGTGTATGTATTCACACATGTATTTAAGTTTCTGATCAATACAATTCTAGCATGAATAATAGACCTTTATCATGAATAAGGAAATATAAAATAATAACTTTATTATTGCCTCTAGGGCATATTTCCTTCAAAATATGCTTCAATATGATCTGAGAATATGTAACACAGACGATCTTGAATATGGGTGTGGCTACATATGTTGTTGGTGTACCAGTGTGGGCCCCACTTGCGAGCATGGGAGAAATACAACACTAAGGGCCCCTTTGGTTCAGAGGATTCTAAAAAACGGGAATAAGAAAAACAAAAGAATAGGATAGGAATACATGTGTAAAACAGAGGATTGTAAACATAGGAATTCAGTCAACTTTGATGTTTGGTTGAAAGGAATTGGAAAAATGTATGAATTCTAACAAACATGGTCAAACCAAATTCAAACAACATGAAAATGATTAGTTAGAATGTTATTATGCCACTAAGAATCTTATTCTCGTTCTTTGTACATAGGAATTTAAAAAGGAGGTCCAAGTGAATGTTAGAATTCCTATGTTTTTCCGTTGAAACTAGGTGTTGGGGAACGCAGTAATTTCAAAAAAAATCCTACACACACACACTAGATCTATCATGGTGATGCACAACAACGAGAGAGAAGAGTGTTGCCACGTACCCTCGTAGACCGTAAGCGGAAGCGTTATGACAACGCGGTTGATGTAGTCGAACATCTTCACGATCCAACCAACCCTAGCACCGAAAGTACGGCACCTCCGCGATCTGCACACGTTCGGCTCGGCGACGTCCCACGAACTCTTGATCCAACTAAGTGTCGAGGGAGATCTTCGTCAACACGACGGCGTGATGATGGTGATGATGAAGCTACCGGCGCAGGCCTTCACCTAAGCACTGCAACGATATGACCGATGTGGATTATGGTGGAGGGGGCACCGCACACGGCTAAGAGATCAATGATTAACTTCTGTGTCTATGGGGTGCCCCCTCCCCCGTATATAAAGGAGTGGAGGAGGGGGAGGGCCGACCTCTATGGTGCGCCCTCGAGGTGTCCTGCTCCCACTGGGCCCCCCTTTCGTAGTTGGACTAGGAGAGAAGGAAGGGGAGAGAGGGAGGAAGGAAAGGGGGGCGCCACCCCCTTCCTAGTCCAACTCGGGCCAAAGAGGGAGGGGGCGCATGGCCTGCCCTGGCTGCCTCTCTCTCTCCACTAAAGCCCATTAGGGCCCATATACTCCCCGGGGGGTTCCGGTAACCCCCCGGTACTCCGGTATATGCCCGAACTCACCCGGAACCATTCCGATGTCCAAACATAGGCTTCTAATATATCGATCTTTACATCTTGACCAATTCGAGACTCCTCGCCATGTCCGTGCTCATATTCGGGACTCCGAACTACCTTCGGTACATCAAAACACATAAACTCATAATACCGATCGTCACCGAACGTTAAGTGTGCGGACCCTACTGGTTCGAGAACTATGTAGACATGACCGAGACACGTCTCGGGTCAATAAACAATAGCGGAACCTGTATGTTCATATTGGCTCCCACATATTATACGAAGATCTTTATCGGTCAAACCACATAATGATATACGTTGTTCCCTTTGTCATCGGTATGTTACTTGCCCGAGATTCGATCGTCGGTATCTCAATACCTAGTTCAATCTCATTACCGGCAAGTCTATTTACTCATTTCGTAATGCATCATCCCATAACTAAATCATTAGTCACATTGCTTTCAAGGCTTATAGTGATGTGCATTACCGAGAGGGCCCAGAGACACCTCACCGATACTCGGAGGGGACAAATCCTAATCTCGATCTATGCCAACTCAACAAACACCATTGGAAACACCTGTAGAGCATCTTTATAGTCACCCAGTTATGTTGTGACATTTGATAGCACACTAACTGTTCCTCCGGTATTCGGGAGTTGCATGATCTCATAGTCATAGGAACATGTATAAGTTATGGAGAAAGCAATAGCAACAAACTAAACGATCATCGTGCTAAGCTAACGGATGGGTCAAGTCAATCACATCATTCTCTAATGATGTGATCTCATTAATCAAATGACAACTCATGTCTATGGTTAGGAAACATAACCATCATTGATTCAACTAGCTAGTCAAGTAGAGGCATACTAGTGACACTCTGTTTGTGTAACATCCCACAATTCTAAATTTTGGAACGTTATATTAAATAGACAGATTTGATTGATTGTTTGATTGATTGACTGAAAGTGAGTGAATTTGAAACTTTTTGAAAGTTAAATGAGAGGGAATAAAAGGACTTTCCCAAACTTTCATTTTGCATTTTGATCTCCATGAATTCAAATTCTTTTCATCACAAAACCCTGGAGAGAAGATAACATGACTTCTTCCATTTTTTTAAAAATGAAAAGGGTTTTTGAAAACATTTGAATTTCATTTGAAAATATTTCAAATTCAGAACTTTAAGCAACTCAATGATTTTCATGAGAGAACATAAAATGACTTTTTCAAAATATATGAAATATGAGTTGGAAGTTTAAAAGGATCAAATTCAACGTCCTTTTGAATTTATTCTTAATTTGGAGTTATTTGGCTTTATACAAACTATTTTTCTCCAAAAATAAAATATATGGAAAATAGGGTAAAATGATTCCCTACATCAGAAAATTGGAGAGAAATAAATTTGAAATCATTTTGGTATTTTTAAAAATGTTTTTATTGGATTTTATTGCAACAGTAGCACTCTTTGCTTTATTTGAATTTTTTTAGATTTTATTTGGTGCTAGAAAAATGTTAAGCTTGTAGAAAATGTTTTTCTGGAAATTTTGATATTTAATATGCCTACATATTATTTGTATTTTTTTAGTTTATTTGATTTTAGTTGGCTGTGTTAAAAAAACTTTTCTCCTACGCCGCCAAACTGGGCCGGCCCAACAGGCCACGGCCCAGCCCAGCACCGCGCTTCCCTGACCACGGGCGGACTCCGCCCGCCGTACGCAGCGCCGCCGCCATGGACGTTGTCGCCGTCCGGCCTCCTCCTGCCCCTTCTCCACGCACCGAGGCCGACCCCCCCCCCATATAAAGCCGCAGCTCCGCCGCCCCTCTCCTCCTCTCGCTTCGTCGCCGCCGCCGCTTGCTGCCTGAGCCGCCGCCCCTGCGACGCCGCTGCCTCTGCCTGTGCCTCGCTGCCGACGCTGCGCCGCACCTTGTTGCCGCCGCCCGCGCTTCGCCGCTGCTAACTGCGCCGCCGTCGTCGAAGTCCGCCGCCACGGAAAGCCGCCATCGCCGTTGACCCACGTGGACCGGTAAAACCTCCCGGTCCGATCCAGATTTTTTTTAGTTTTCGGTTTTCTTTGTTAAACCCAATTTTATTTATTTAGTTAAATTATTTAGCAAACGTTCACCAGTTAGGCCTCTGTAGTGAACGGTTTTCTTTGCATATGCCTCTGTAGTGATCGTTCCTTCGATAGGATTTTTCTTTTTCTTTTAATTTCGGCCAGGGATCTTTCTGCAAATACTTTCTTTACAGTTTAGTCCCTGAACTTCAAACGATCACAACTTTTTACTCGTTTGTCCAAATCCAATGAAACCAATGCCCATTTCTTCGTTACGATCCCCTCTTTCCAGTAAAACAACTTAAACATGTTTTTGAAAATTTAAAATTTGGTTTCAAACAGATTTAGATTCAAACTTTATTTGATCATAACTTGAGTTTCGTAACTCCGATTTAGTTGATTCTTTTTGCAAATCGAAGCACTTGACCTAAAGTTTCTGATAAGGCCAAATTCACATAATTTTGGTACTGTTATAAATTGTTTTATGTTGCAAGAGTTATTTGCTTGGTTTTGATGATTTCCGAACTGTCTTCTTTGTTCTTCCCGATTTTTTGAGTGATTGCTTATGTGTGGTTACTATTGCTTGCTCACGATAGATTGAATGGAGTGTGACGAGTAGAACTATCAAGAGTTATGAGTGTGAATCATCTTCATCAACAGTACAAGGCAAGTTCACACTTTGATCATACTTTTCATTACCCAGTTTTTATGCATTAGTTTCACCCTCAAACATTGCATGGTTAGGAATTGATAACATGTGGGTATTGGGAAGTAGTTGATGAGGTAGGAACCTATTATCCTGCATTCAAACCTTGGGATTTACTTCTATGTTGCTTATATTGCTATGCTATGCTAGTACACATGGATTGGGTTTGAGTGTATCCATGACAGATGTGAGAATTATCATTAATGGTTAACTTAAGGTGGCTACTTTAATACACATCTGGGTGGATTGGTTGGGGAACCCTGGAGTACCCGGTGGTTTGCCCGGGCACCTGGAGAACCCAGTGCTTGCCCAAGGGGATCCCGGAGGACCCGTGTGATCACCCTATGGAATGCCACCTAGGCTCAAAGGGATCATAAGATTATTCATGCTAGAAACTTCCGTGTGCAGCCACAATCCATTATGGGCTCTGGCATAGTTGAGTAAGTTGCGTGAAGCTCTCGAAGAGGTAGACTAGCAGATGTAGTGGGTTGTAGGTGGTACGGTCTATCGAGAGTAGAGAGTTAATGCTTCTGAAAGACTGTGTCTCGGTCATCCGTTTCTCAAACACCATGTAATGCGAGGAATCCAATGGAGGAGATCGAGTCTTGTGGGGAGAAGTGCGCAAACCTCTGCAGAGTGTACAAACTAATCATGATTAGCCCTATCCCCGGTTATGGACATCTTGAGTATCTGGTTCTTGGATTATCATGTTGATCTCATAACTTTACTTAATTTGTCGGGTTGATGATTATTAATTTGGGATTGAGTTGGAGGAACCTTCTCAATGTTTTCAACAAACTTTGTAGTTAAATAAAATATATTCCTTTTGCAGTAGGGAAAAATTGGCTTTTCGCAAAAACACTATAACCATTGAGCCTCCACCAGCCATATATGCATGTAGTGATAGTTATTATTCATGATTATCCTATTGTGTGAATTTGCCAGTACATTCAATGTACTGACCCTTTGTGGCTGCAACGTCTCGTGTTGCAGGATTCTTACGACGAGTAAGTGATACGTTAGGGTTACAATTTCTACACTCAACTTTGCCGTTGGTGTTGATGGGAATCCACAACCTTGTTACTTCCGCTATTTGGATTGAGGTAATAGTATTTACATTATTTTATACATGTGATTTACCTCTGTTATAAATCCTCGAGTACTGTGTGTGTCGGCATACCGATCCAGGGATGACACTTAAGCACAGAGACTAGACCGTCTGAGGTCGGTGCTACCTCTTGAGCACTGCGTTGGTTTTCCCTTGAAGAGGAAAGGGTGATGCAGCAAAGGAGCGTAAGTATTTCCCTCAGTTTTTGAGAACCAAGGTATCAATCCAGTAGGAGGCTACGCGCAAGTCCCTCACACCTACACAAAACAAATAAATCCTCGCAACCAACGCGATAAGGGGTTGTCAATCCCTACACGGTCACTTACGAGAGTGAGATCTGATAGATATGATAGGATAATATTTTTGGTATTTTATGATAAATATGCAAAGTAAAATAAAAGCAAAGTGAAAAGCAAAGGAAATAACTAAGTGTTGGAAGATTAATATGATGAAGATAGACCCGGGAGCCATAGGTTTCACTAGTGGCTTCTCTCAAGAGCATAAGTATTTTACGGTGGGTGAACAAATTACTGTTGAGCAATTGACAGAATTGAGCATAGTTATGAGAATATCTAGGTATGATCATGTATATAGGCATCACGTCCGAGACAAGTAGACCGACTCCTGCCTGCATCTACTACTATTACTCCACACATCGACCGCTATCCAGCATGCATCTAGAGTGTTAAGTTCAAGAGAACAGAGTAACGCCTTAAGCAAGATGACATGATGTAGAGGGATAAATTCATGCAATATGATAAAAAACATCTTGTTATCCTCATTGTTGAGGAAATCGTTAACTGGTAGCTGCTCGGTTGGTTGACGAGTAGGGGATTAATAGGCTAATCGGCCATTTAATCAATTAATCGGATGATTTATCGGTTTATCGGCTACTCGGTGACCCTACGAGTAGGGATTAATCGGCAAGTTAACTGGTTAATCGGATGAATTCTTGAACAGGGGTTATCCTCGATGGCAACAATACAATACGTGCCTTGCTGCCCCTACTGTCACTGGGAAAGGACACCACAAGATTGAACCCAAAGCTAAGCACTTCTCCCATTGCAAGAAAGATCAATCTAGTAGGCCAAACCAAACTGATAATTCGAAGAGACTTGCAAAGATAACCAATCATATATAAAAGAATTCAGAAGATTCAAATATTGTTCATAGATAAACTTGATCGTAAACCCACAATCCATCGGTCTCAACAAACACACCACAAAAGAAGATTACATCGAATAGATCTCCACAAGAGAGGGGGAGAACATTGTATTGAGATCCAAAAAGAGAGAAGAAGCCATCTAGCTAATAACTATGGACCCAAAGGTCTGAGGTAAACTACTCACACTTCATCGGAGGGGCTATGGTGTTGATGTAGAAGCCCTCCCTGATCGATGCCCCCTCCAGCGGAGCTCCGGAACAGGCCCCAAGATGGGATCTCGTGGATACAGAAAGTTGCGGAGGTGGAATTAGGGTTTTGGCTCCGTATCTGATCGTTTGGGGGTACGTAGGTATATATAGGAGGAAGGAGATCATGATCATGAAACTTCAGATCAAGTTACTAGCGAAACTCTAAAATAGGCAAAAAACAGCAATTCTGGGTTGGGCCTCCGGTTAATAGGTTAGTCCCAAAAATAATATAAAAGTGAATAATAAAGCCCAATAATGTCCAAAACAGAAGATAATATAGCATGGAGCAATAAAAAATTATAGATACATTGGAGACGTATCAAGCATCCCCAAGCTTAATTCTTGCTCGTCCTCGAGTAGGTAAATGATAAAAACAGAATTTTTGATGCGGAATGCTACTAGGCATAATTTCAATGTAATTCTTCTTAATTGTGGTATGAATATTCAGATCCAAAAGATTCAAGACAAAAGTTTACTATTGACATAAA
Organism: Triticum aestivum; assembly: GCF_018294505.1. Lineage (NCBI taxonomy): Eukaryota > Viridiplantae > Streptophyta > Magnoliopsida > Poales > Poaceae > Triticum > Triticum aestivum. The sequence goes on from NC_057800.1 coordinate 229,658,052, forward strand.
AAAAAAATAATACTTCAAGCATACTAACTAAGCAATTATGTCTTCTCAAAATAACATGGCCAAAGAAAGTTATCCCTACAAAATCATATAGTCTGGCTATGCTCTATCTTCACCACACAAAGTATTTAAATCATGCACAACCCCGATGACAAGCCAAGCAATTGTTTCATACTTTTGACATTCTCAAACTTTTTCAATCCTCATGCAATACATGAGCGTGAGCCATGGACGTAGCACTATATGTGGAATAGAATGGTGGTTGTGGAGAAGACAAAAAGGGAGAAGATAGTCTCACATCAACTAGGCGTATCAACGGGCTATGGAGATGCCCATCAATAGATATCAATGTGAGTGAGTAGGGATTGCCATGCAACGGATGCACTAGAGCTATAAGTATATGAAAGCTTAACAAAAGAAACTAAGTGGGTGTGCATCCAACTCACTTGCTCACGAAGACCTAGGGCATTTTGAGGAAGCCCATCATTGGAATATGCAAGCCAAGTTCTATAATGAAAAATTCCCACTAGTATATGAAAGTGATATCATAGGAGACTCTCTATCATGAAGATCATGGTGCTACTTTGAAGCACAAGTATGGTAAAAGGATAGTAGCATTGTCCCTTCTCTCTTTTTCTCTCATTTTTTTATTTTTATTTGGGCCTTTTCTCCTTTTTATGGCCTTTTTTTAGTCTGGAGTCTCATCCCGACTTGTGGAGGAATCATAGTCTCCATCATCCTTTCCTCACTTGGGACAATGCTCTAATAATGATGATCACCACACTTCTATTTACTCACAACTCAACAATTACAACTCAATACTTAGAACAAAGTATGACTCTATGTGAATGCTTCTAGCGGTGTACCGGGATATGCAATGAATCAAGAGTGACATGTATGAAAGAATTATGAAAGATGGCTTTGCCACAAATACGATGTCAACTACATGATCATGCAAAGCAATATGACAATGATGGAGCGTGTCATAATAATTGGAATGGTGGTAAGTTGCATGGCAATATATCTCGAAATGGCTATGGAAATGCCATGATAGGTAGGTATGGTGGCTGTTTTGAGGAAGGTATATGGTGGGTGTATAATACCAGCGAAAAGTGCGCGGTATTAGAGAGGCTAGCAATGGTGGAAGGAAGAAAAGTGTGTATAATCCATGGACTCAACATTAGTCATAAAGAACTCATATACTTATTACAAAAATATACAAGTTATCAAAGCAAAGTATTACGTGCATGCTCCTAGGGGGATAGATTGGTAGGAAAAGACCATCGCTCGTCCCCGACCGCCACTCATAAGGAAGACAATAAATAAATACATTATTCTTCGACTTCATCAAATAACGGTTCACCATACGTGCATGCTACGGGAATCACAAACTTTAACAAGTATCTCTCAAATTCACAACTACTCAACTAGCATGGCTCTAATATCACCATCTTTATATCTCAAAACAATCATCAAGCATCAAACTTCTCTTAGTATTCAATACACTCATAAGAAAGTTTTTACTAATCTTGGATACCTAGCATATTAGGATTATTCAAGCAAATTACCATGCTATTTAAGACTCTCAAAATAATCTAAGTGAAGCATGAGAGATCAATAGTTTCTATAAAACAAATCCACCACCGTGCTCTAAAAGATATAAGTGAAGTACTAGAGCAAAACTATATAACTCAAAAGATATAAGTGAAGCACATAGAGTATTCTAATAATTTCCGAATCATGTGTGTCTCTCTCAAAAGGTGTGTACAGCAAAGATGATTGTGGTAAACTAAAAAACAAAGACTCAAATCATACAAGACGCTCCAAGCAAAACACATATCATGTGGTAAATAAAAATATAGCTCCAAGTAAAGTTACCGATAGAAGTAGATGAAAGAGGGGATGCCTTCCGGGGGATCCCCAAGCTTTGGCTTTTAGGTGTCCTTATATTATCTTGGGGGTGCCATGGGCATCCCCAAGCTTAGGCTCTTGCCACTCCTTGTTCCATAATCCATCAAATCTTTACCCAAAACTTGAAAACTTCACAACACAAAACTTAAAGTAGAAAATCTCATGAGCTCCATTAGCGAAAGAAAACAAAACACCACTTCAAGGTACTGTAATGAACTCATTCTTTTTTTATATTGGTGTTAAATCTACTGTATTCCAACTTCTCTATGGTTTATAAACTATTTTACTAGCCATAGATTCATCAAAATAAGCAAACAACACATGAAAAACAGAATCTGTCAAAAACAGAACAGTCTGTAGTAATCTGTAGCTAATGCAAGATATGGAACCCCAAAAATTCTAAAATAAATTGCTGGACGTTAGGAATTTATCTAATAATCGTCTTCAAAAAGAATTAACTAAATAGAACTTTCCAAATAAAAATGGCAGCAGTTCTCGTGAGCGCTAAAGTTTCTGTTTTTTACAGCAAGATTAACAAGACTTTCCCCAAGTCTTCCCAACGGTTCTACTTGGCACAAACACTAATTAAACACAAAAAACACAACCAAACACAGAGGCTAGATAAATTATTTATTATTAAACAGGAGCAAAAAGCAAGGAATAAAAATAAAATTGGGTTGCCTCCCAACAAGCGCTATTGTTTAACGCCCCTAGCTAGGCATAAAAGCAAGAATAGATCTAGGTATTGCCATCTTTGGTAGGCAATCCATAAGTGGCTGTCATAATAGATTCATAAGGTAATTTGATTTTTTCTAGGAAAGTGTTCCATACCTTTCCTTAACGGAAATTGGAATCTAATATTCCCTTCCTTCATATCAATAATTGCACCAATCGTTCTAAGGAAAGGTCTACCAAGAATAATAGGACATGAAAGATTGCAATCTATATCAAGAACGATAAAATCTACGAGCACATAATTCCTTTTTGCAACAATAAGAACATCATTAATTCTTCCCATAGGTTTCTTAATAGTGGAATCCGCAAGGTGCAAGTCTAGAGAGCAATCATCGAAATCACAGAAACCTAGCAAATCGCAGAAAGTTTTGGGAATAGTGGAAACACTAGCACCCAAATCACATAAAGCATAGCATTCATGATCTTTAATTTTAATTTTAATAGTAGGTTCCCATTTATCATAAAGTTTTCTAGGGATAGAAACTTCCAACTCAAGTTTTTCTTCATAAGATTGCATCAAAGCATCAACGATATGTTTGGTAAAAGCTTTATTTTGACTATAAGCATGAGGAGAATTTAGCACGGATTGCAACAAGGAAATACAATCTGTAAAAGAGAAATTATCATAATTAAATTCCTTGAAATCCAAAATAGTGGGTTTATTAACATCTAACATTTTGATTTCTTCAATCCCACTTTTATCAATTTTAGCATCAAGATCTAAAGACTCCGAATTTTTGGAACGACGTCTAGGTAAAGGTGGATCATATTCAGTCCCATCATTATCAAGATTCATATTGCAAAACAAAGATTTAATAGGGACACATCAATAACTTTTACATATTCATCTTCATTATCATGGAAACTAGAAGAACGCGCTTCTATAAAGCAATCTTTCTTAGCACGCATCCTAGCGGTTCTTTCTTTGCACTCATCAATGGAAATTCTCATGGCTTTGAGAGACTCATTGATATCATGCTTAGGTGGAATAGATCTAAGTTTCAAAGAATCAACATCAAGAGAAATTCTATCAACGTTCCTAGCCAACTCATCAATCTTAAGCAATTTTTCTTCAATCAAAGCATTGAAATTCTTTTGCGAAGTAATAAATTCTTTAATATTAGATTCAAAATCAAAGGGCATCTTATTATAATTTCCATAAGAATTGTTGTAGGAATTACCATAATTATTAGAGGAATTGCTAGGATAAGGCCTAGGATTAAAGTTTCCTCTATATGCGTTGTTACCAAAATTGTTCCTACCAACAAAATTCACATCCATAGGTTCATTATTATTCTCAATCAAAGTAGACAAAGGCATATCATTAGGATCAGAAGAAACACTTTTATTAGCAAATAATTTCATAAGTTCATCCATCTTTCCACTCAAAATATTAATTTCTTGTATCATGCACTTTCTTATTAGTAGATCTTTCAGTGTGCCATTGAGAATAATTAACCATAATATTATCTAGGAGTTTAGTAGCTTCTCCTAAAGTGATTTCCATAAAGGTGCCTCCCGCGGCCGAATCTAAAAGATTTCTAGAAGCAAAATTCAATCCGGCATAAATTTTTTGTATAATCATCCACAAATTCAAACCATGTGTAGGGCAATTACGTATCATTAGTTTCATCCTCTCCCAAGCTTGTGCAACATGTTCATGATCAAGTTGCTTAAAATTCATAATATCGTTTCTCAGAGAGATAATCTTAGTGGGAGGAAAAATACTTAGAGATAAAAGCTTTAGCACGAAAACCAAGCTTTAGCACGATCTCTAAGAGAAAACCAAGCTTTAGCATGATCTCTAAGAGAAAAAGGAAATAGCTTCAATTTAACAATATCATTATCAACATCTTTCTTCTTTTGCATATCACACAAATCAACGAAGCTATTTAGATGAGTAGCGGCATCTTCACTAGGAAGGCCGGAAAACGGATCTTTCATGACAAGATTCAGCAAAGCGACATTAATTTCACAAGATTTAGCATCGGTAAGAGGAGCAATCGGAGTGCTAATAAAATCATTGTTGTTGGTATTGGTAAAGTCACACAATTTAGTGTTATCTTGAGCCATCGTGACAAACAAGCAATCCAACACACAAGCAAATGAGGAACGGGCAAAAAGAGGCAAATAAAGAGAGGGAGGATAGAGAGAGAGGGCGAATAAAACGGCAAGGGTGAAGTGGGGGAGAGGAAAACGAGAGGTAAATGGCAAATAATGTAATGCGGGAGATAAGGGTTTGTGATGGGTACTTGGTATTTTGACTTTTGCGTAGACCTCCCCAGCAGGCGCCAGAAATCCTTCTTTGCTACCTCTTGAGCACTGCATTGGTTTTCCCTTGAAGAGGAAAGGGTGATGCAGCAAAGTAGCGTAAGTATTTCCCTCAGTTTTTGAGAACCAAGGTATCAATCTAGTAGGAGGCTACGCGCGCACCTACACAAAACAAATAAATCCTCGCAACCAACGCGATAATGGGTTGTCAATCCCTACACGGTCACTTACGAGAGTGAGATCTAATAGATATGATAGGATAATTTTTTGCTATTTTTATGATAAAGATGCAAAGTAAAATAAAAGCAAAGTGAAAAGCAAAGGAAATAACTAAGTGTTGGAAGATTAATATGATGAAGATAGACCCGGGGGCCATAGGTTTCACTAGTGGCTTCTCTCAGCATAAGTATTTTACGGTGGGCGAATAAATTACTGTTGAGCAATTGACAGAATTGAGCATAGTTATGAGAATATCTAGGTATGATCATGTATATAGGCATCACGTCTGAGACAAGTAGACCGACTCCTGCCTGCATCTACTACTATTACTCCACGCATCGACCGCTATCCAGCATGCATCTAGAGTATTAAGTTCAAGAGAACGGAGTAACGCCTTAAGCAAGATGACATGATGTGGAGGGATAAATCATTCAATATGATAAAAAAACCATCTTGTTATCCTCGATGGCAACAATACAATACGTGCCTTGTTGCCCCTACTGTCACTGGGAAAGGACACCGCAAGATTGAACCCAAAGCTAAGAACTTCTCCCATTGCAAGAAAGATCAATCTAGTAGGCCAAACCAAACTGATAAGTCGAAGAGACTTGCAAAGATAACCAATCATACATAGAAGAATTTAGAAGATTCAAATATTGTTCATAGATAAACTTGATCATAATCCCACAATTCATCGGTCTCAACAAACACACCGCAAAACAAGATTACATCGAATAGATCTCCACAAGAGAGGGGGAGAACATTGTATTGAGATCCAAAAGGAGAGAAGAAGGCATCTAGCTAATAACTATGGACCCGAAGGTCTGAGGTAAACTACTCACACTTCATCGGAGGGGATATGGTGTTGATGTAGAAGCCCTCCGTGATCGATGCCCCCTCCGGTGGAGCTCCGGGCCCCAAGATGGGATCTCGTGGATACAGAAAGTTGCGGTGGTGGAATTAGGGTTTTGCCTCCGTATCTGATCGTTTGGGGGTACGTAGGTATATATAGGAGGAAGGAGTACGTCGGTGGAGCAACAGGGGGCCCACGAGGGTGGAGGGCGCGCCTGGGGGGTGGGTAGGTGCGCCCCCTACCTCGTGGCTTCCCTGTTGGTTGCTTGATGTAGGATCCAAGTCTCCTGGATCCTGTTCGTTCCAAAAATCACGTTCCCGAAGGTTTCATTCCGTTTGGACTCCGTTTGATATTCTTTTTCTGCAAAACTCTGAAATAGGCAAAAAACAACAATTCTGGGCTGGGCCTCTGGTTAATAGGTTAGTCCCCAAAATAATATAAAAGTGAATAATAAATCCCAATAATGTCCAAAACATAAGATAATATAGCATGGAGCAATCAAAAATTATAGATACATTGGAGACGTATCAGTCGGGTCGCTACAGTTTGTCTATGTATTCACACATGTACTAAGTTTCCGGTTAATACAATTCTAGCATGAATAATAAAACATTTATCATGATATAAGGAAATATAAATAACAACTTTATTATTGCCTCTAGGGCATATCTCCTTCAGTCTCTCACTTGCACTAGAGTCAATAATCTAGATTACATTGTAATGATTCTAACACCCATGGAGTCTTGGTGCTGATCATGTTTTGCTCGTGAGAGAGGCTTAGTCAACGGGTCTGCAACATTCAGATCCGTATGTATCTTGCAAATCTCTATGTCTCCCTCCTTGACTTGATCGCGGATGGAATTGAAGCGTCTCTTGATGTGCTTGGTTCTCTTGTGAAATCTGGATTCCTTTGACAAGGCAATTGGACCAGTATTGTCACAAATGATTTTCATTGGACCCGATGCACTCGCTTTTACACCTAGATCGGATATGAACTCCTTCATCCAGACTCCTTCATTTGCTGCTTCCAAAGCAGCTATCTACTCCGCTTCACATGTATATCCCGCCACGACGCTCTTCCTGGAACTGCACCAACTGACAGCTCCACCATTTAATAAAAACACGTGTCCAGTTTGTGACTTAGAGTCATCCGGATCAGTGTCAAAGATTGCGTCGATGTAACCGTTTTTGAAAAGCTCTTTGTCACCTCCATATACGAGAAACATATCCTTAGTCCTTTTTAGGTATTTCAGGATGTTCTTGACCGCTGTCCAATGATCCACTCCTGGATTACTTTGGTACCTCCCTGCTAAACTAATAGCAAGGCACACACCAGGTCTGGTACACAACATTGCATACATGATAGAACCTATGGCTGAAGCATAGGGAATGACTTTCATTTTCTCTCTATCTTCTGCAGTGGTCGGGCATTATGTCTGACTCAACTTCACACCTTGTAACACAGGCAAGAACCCTTTCTTTGTGTGATCCATTTTGAACTTGTTCAAAACTTTAGCAAGGTATGTGCTTTGTGAAAGTCCAATTAAGCGTCTTGATCTATCTCTATAGATCTTGATGCCCAATATATAAGCAGCTTCACCGAGGTCTTTCGTTGAAAAATTCTTATTCATGTATCCTTTTATGCTATTCAGAAATTCAGTATCATTTCCGCTCAACAATATGTCATCTACATATAATATCAAAAATGCTACAAAGCTCCCACTCACTGTCTTGTAAATACAGGCTTCTCCAAAAGTCTGTATAAAACCAAATGCTTTGATCACACTATCAAAGCGTATATTCCAACTCCGAGAGGCTTTGCACTAGTCCTATGGATCGCTGGAGCTTGCACACTTTGTTAGCACCTTTTGGATCGACAAAACCTTCTGGTTGCATCATATACAACTCTTCTTTAAGATATCCATTAAGGAATTCAGTTTTGACATCCATTTGCCAAATTTCATAATCATAAAATGCGGCAATTGCTAACATGATTCGGACGGACTTAAGCATCGCTACGGGTGAGAAGGTCTCATAGTAGTCAACTCCTTGAACTTGTCGAAAACCTTTTGCAACAAGTCGAGCTTTGTAGACAGTAACATTACCGTCAGCATCAGTCTTCTTCTTGAAGATCCATTTATTCTCTATGGCATGCCGATCAACGGGCAAGTCAACCAAAGTCCACACTTTGTTCTCATACATGGATCCCATCTCAGATTTCATGGCCTCAAGCCATTTTGCGGAATCTAGGCTCATCATCGCTTCCTCATAGTTCGTAGGTTCGTCATGGTCAAGTAATATGACCTCCAAAACAGGATTACAGTACCACTCTGGTGCGGATCTTACTCTGGTTGACCTACGAGGTTCGGTAGTAACTTGATCTGAAGTTTCATGATCATGATCATTAGCTTCCTCCCTTACTGGTGTAGGAATCACTGGAACTGATTTCAGTGATGAACTACTTTCCAATAAGGGAGTAGGTACAATTACCTCATCAAGTTCTACTTTCCTCCCACTCACTTTTTTCGAGAGAAACTCCTTCTCTAGAAAGGATCCATTCTTAGCAACGAATATCTTGCCTTCGGATCTGTGATAGAAGGTGTACCCAACAGTCTCCTTTGGGTATCCTATGAAGACACATTTCTCCTATTTGGGTTCAAGCTTATCAGGTTTAAGTTTCTTCACATAAGCATCACAGCCCCATACTTTAAGAAACGACAACTTGGGTTTCTTGCCAAACCACAGTTCATAAGGTGTCGTCTCAACGGATTTAGATGGTGCCCTATTTAACGTGAATGCAGCCGTCTCTAAAGCATAACCCCAAAATGATAGAGGTAAATCAGTGGGAGACATCATAGATCGAACCATATCCAGTAAAGTACGATTACGACGTTCGGACACACCATTACGTTGTGGTGTTCCGGGTGGCGTGAGTTGCGAAACTATTCCGCATTGTTTCAAATGAAGACCAAACTCGTAACTCAAATATTCTCCTCCACAATCAGATCATAGAAACTTTATTTTCTTGTTATGATGATTTTCCACTTCACTCTGAAATTCTTTGAACTTTTCAAATGTTTCATACTTATGTTTCATGAAGTAGATATACCCATATCTGCTCAAATCATCTGTGAAGATGAGAAAATAACGATATCCACAGCGAGCCTCAATGTTCATTGGACCACATACATCAGTATATATGATTTCCAATAAGTCTGTTGCTCGCTCCATTGTTCCAGAGAACGGAGTTTTAGTCATCTTGCCCATGAGGCATGATTCACAAGTACTAAGTGATTCACAATCAAGTGATTCCAGAAGTCCATCGGAATGGAGTTTCTTCATGCGCTTTACACAAAATATGACCCAAACGGCAGTGCCACAAATAAGTTGCACTATCATTATCAACTCTACATCTTTTGGCTTCAATACTATGAACACGTGTATCACTACTATCAAGATTTAGTAAAAATAGACCACTCATCAAGGGTGCATGACCATAAAAGATATTACTCATATAAACAGAACAACCATTATTCTCTGATTTAAACGAATAACCATCTCGCATCAAACAAGATCCAGATATAATGTCCATGCTCAACGCTGGCACCAAATAACAATTATTTAGGTCTAAAACTAACCCCGAAGGTAGATGTACATGTAGCGTGCCGACGGTGATCACATCGACTTTGGAACCATTTCCCATGCGCATCGTCACCTCGTCCTTAGCCAATCTTCGCTTAACCTGTAGCCCCTGTTTCGAGTTGCAAATGTTAGCAACTAAACCAATATCAAATACCCAGGCACTACTGTGAGCATTAGTAAGGTACACATCAATAACATGTATATCAAATATACCTTTCACTTTGCCATCCTTCTTCTCCGCCAAATACTTGGGGCAGTTCCGCTTCCAGTGACCAGTCCCTTTGCAGCAGAAGCACTCAGTTTCAGGCTTAGGTCCAGACTTGGGCTTCTTCACTTGAGCAGCAACTGGCTTGCTGTTCCTCTTGAAGTTCCCCTTCTTCCCTTTACCCTTTTTCTTGAAACTAGTGGTCTGTTTACCATCAACACTTGATGCTCCTTCTTGATTTCTACCTCCACAATCTTTCGCATTGCGAAGAGCTCGGAAATAGTCTTATCCATCCCTTGCATATTATAGTTCATCATGGAGCTCTTGTAGCTTGGTGGCAGTGATTGAAGAACTCTGTCAATGACACTATCATCTGGAAGATTAACTCCCAGCTGAGTCAAGTGGTTGTGGTACCTAGACATTCTGAGTATATGTTCACTCACAAAACTATTCTCTTCCATCTTGCAGCTATAGAACTTATTGGAGACTTCATATCTCTCAATCTGGGCATTTGCTTGAATTATTAACTTCAACTCGTGGAACATCTCATATGCTCCATGATGTTCAAAACATTGTTGAAGTCCCGGTTCTAAGCCGTAAAGCATGGCACACTAAACTATCGAGTAGTCATCAGCTTTGCTCTGCCAGGTGTTCATAACATCTGGCGTTGCTCCTGTAGCTGGGTTGTCACCTAGCGGTGCTTCCAGGACGTAATTCTTCTGTGCAGCAATGAGGATAATCCTCAAGTTACGGACCCAGTCCGTGTAGTTGCTACCATCATCTTTCAACTTAGCTTTCTCTAGGAACGCATTAAAATTCAACGGAACAACTACATGGGCCATTGATAACCCACAAGTATAGGGGACCGCAACAGTTTTCGAGGTAGATTATTCAACCCAAATTTATTGATTCGACACAAGGGGAGCCAAAAAATATTCTCAAGTATTAGCAGCTGAGTTGTCAATTCAACCACACCTGGAAACTTAATATCTGCAGCAAGGTATTTAGTAGCAAAGTAATATGATAGTATTGGTAATGGTAGCAAAAGGTAACGATAGCAAAAGTAATGTTTTTGGTATTTTGTAGTGATTGTAACAATAGCAACGGAAAAGTAAATAAGCGAAGAATTATGCCGGATGTGGTTCATCATGTAATGGAAAGCTCGTAGGCAATGGATCGGTGATGGAGAATTATGCCGGATGTGGTTCATCATGTAACAGTCATAACCTAGGGTGACACAGAACTAGCTCCAATTCATCAATGTAATGTAGGCATGTATTTCGAATATAGTCATACGTGCTTATGGAAAAGAACTTGCATGACATCTTTTGTCCTACCCTCCCGTGGCAGCGGGGTCCTAGCGGAAACTAAGGGATATTAAAGCCTCCTTTTAATAGAGTATCGGACCAAAGCATTAACACATAGTGAATACATGAACTCCTCAAACTATGGTCATCACCTGGAGTGGTCCCGATTATTGTCACTTCGGGGTTGTCGGATCATAACACATAGTAGGTGACTATAGACTTGCAAGATAGGATGAAGAACTCATATATATTCATGAAAACATAATAGGTTTAGATCTGAAATCATGGCACTCGGGCCCTAGTGACAAGCATTAAGCATAGCAAAGTCATAGCAACATCAATCTCAGAACATAGTGGATACTAGGGATCAAACCCTAACAAAACTAACTCGATTACATGATAAATCTCATCCAACCCATCACCGTCCAGCAAGCCTACGATGGAATTACTGACGCCCGGTGGTGAGCATGATGAAATTGGTGGTGGAGGATGGTTGATGATGACAATGGCGACGGATTCCCCTCTCCGGAGCCCTGAATGGACTCTGGATCAGCCCTCCCGAGAGAGTTTAGGGCTTGGCGGTGGCTCCGTATCGTAAAACGCGATGAATCCTTCTCCCTGATTTTTCTCTCTCCGAGCACGAATATATATAGTTGGAGTTGAGGTCGGAGGAGCTCCATGGGGCCCACGAGGTAGGGGCGTGCCCAGGGGGGCAGGCGCGTCCCCCCCCCTCGTGGCTAGGGTGTGGGCCCCCTGGTCTTGATCTTTTGCCAGTATTTTTTATTATTTCCAAAAATAATCTCCGTGAAGTTTCAGATCATTCCGAGAACTTTTGTTTCTTCACATAAGTAACACCATGGCAATTCTGCTGAAAACAGCGTCAGTCCAGGTTAGTTCCATTCAAATCATGCAAGTTGGAGTCCAAAACAAGGGCAAAAGTGTTTGGAAAAGTAGATACGACGGAGATGTATCAACTCCCCCAAGCTTAAACCTTTGCTTGTCCTCAAGCAATTCAGTTGACAAACTGAAAGTAATAAAGAAAAACTTTTACAAACTCTGTTTGCTCTTGTTGTTGTAAATATGTAACCAGCAATCAAGTTTTCAGCAAAGATTATAAAGTAACCATATTCACAATAACGCTTAGGTCTCATGTTTACTCATATCAATGGCATAATCAACTAGCGAGCAATAATAATAAATCTCGGGTGACAACACTTTCTCAAAACAATCATAATATGATATAACAAGATGGTATCTCACTAGCCCTTTCTAAGACCGCAAAACATAAATGCAGAGCACCTTTAAAGATCAATGACTGACTAGACATTGTAATTCATGGTAAAAGAGATCCAGTCAAGTCATACTCGATGTAAACTAATCAGCAATGAATGCAAATGACAGAGGTGCTCTCTAGCAGGTGCTTTTTAATAAGAGGAGGATGACTCAGCATAAAAGTAAATATATAGGCCCTTCGTAGAGGGAAGCAGGGATTTGTAGAGGTGCCAGAGCTCGGTTTTGAAATAGAAATGAATAATATTTTGAGCGGTATACTTTCATTGTCAACATAACAACCAAGAGATGGCGATATCTTCCATGCTACACACATTATAGGCGGTTCCCAAATAGAATGGTAAAGTTTATACTCCCCTCACCAACAAGCATCAATCCATGGCTTGCTCGAAACAACGAGTGCCTCCAACTAACAAGAGTCCCAGGGGGAGTTTTGTTTGTAATTATTTTGATTTGATTTGCATAAAGCATGGGACTGGGCATCCCGGTGACCAGCCATTTTCTCGTGTGTGAGGAGCGGAGTCCACTCCTCTTGAGAATAACCCGCCTAACATGGAAGATACGGACAACCCTAGTTGATACATGAGCTATTCGAGCATACAAAACAGGATATTTATTTGAAGGTTTAGATTTTGGCACATACAAATTTACTTGGAACGGCAGGTAGATACCGTATATAGGTAGGTATGGTGGAGTCATATGGAACAACTTTGGGGTTTATGGAATTGGATGCACAAACAATATTCCCGCTTAGTACAAGTGAAGGCTAGCAAAAGACTGGGAAGCGACCAACTAGAGAGCGACAACAGCCATGAACATGCATTAAAGTTAATGAGCATTGAGTGCAAGCATGAGTAGGATATAATCCACCATGAACATAAATATCGTGAAGGCTATGTTGATTTTGTTTCAACTACATGCGTGAACATGTGCCAAGTCAAGTCACTTAAATCATTCAGAGGAGGATACCACCCTATCATACCACATCACAACCATTTTAATAGCATGTTGGCACGCAAGGTAAACCATTATAAGCTCCTAGCTAATTAAGCATGGCATAAGAAACTATGATCTCTAATTGTCATCGCAAACATGTTTATTCATAATAGGCTGAATTAGGAATGATGAACTAATCATATTTATAAAAACAAGAGAGGTCGAGTTCATACCAGCTTCTCCCATCTCAATCAGTTCATCATATATCGTCATAATTGCCTTTCACTTGCACGACCGAATGATGTGGATAATAATAATAGTGCACGTGCATTGGACTAAGCTAGAATCTGCAAGCATTAAATAAACAAGAGAAGACAAGGCAATATGGGATCTTTTGTCAGATCAACAATAATGCATATAAGAGCCACTTCAACAATTTAATCATGATCTTCTCCTATCGACCCCCAAAGAAAAGAAATAAAACTATATACACGGGAAAGCTCCCAACAAGCAAAAGAAGAATAAGAAATCTTTTTGGGTTTTCTTTTTAATTACTACTACAAGCATGGAAAGTAAACTAATTAAAAGCTACAACTAATTTTTTTGTTTTGTTTTTTTTAAGGTTTATTAAACACACAAGAAGAAAGCAATAAAAGGAAATAAACTAGCATGGATAATACAATGAAAAAGTATGAGCACCGACATCTAGCAATGAGTGTGTGGACATGAATGTAATGTCGGTGAGAAATACGTACTCCCCCAAGATTAGGCTTTTGGCCTAAGTTGGTCTATGGCCACGGCTGGCCTGGCAGATATCCAAAGTAATAGTTGGGGTCATACTGCGAAGAAGAAGACTCTGATTGCCACTGGTTGGCAATCATCTCCGGATCCCACTGGTAATTAGACTGTCGTGGAAGATCAAATTGTGGTTCCGACTCTGGCTCTGTGGCTGATGTAGGGTTCCGGTAGGCGTGAATAGCCTTCAGCGAGACGAGGTACTGGCCTATAGATAAATCAAACAAGGAAGGAGCAGGCAAGGTGATAGTCTCAGGATGACGTTTATCAAAGAACAATTTGTATTTAAGCTCCCCTTCCCTATTCTTTATAATAAAATCATGCGCTACCATACTCTTATAATCTAAATAAATAGTAGGCATCAATTTTTCTTCTTTTTCATAGTGCCTAATAGGTATGTTATAGTATGCAGCAAGGCGTGAAGCATAGATACCTCCAAAGATGGGGCCCTTTATACGGTTCAGACTTAACCATTTAGCAATAATACCGCCCATACTAACAGAGTCGTCACAGAATAAACCATGGAACAAAATAAAAATATCAGGAACACTAAGGTTTCCACAGTTCCCGTGACCAATTAAGCAATGACTAGCAAATATTGCAAAGTAGCGTAAAACAAGAAAATGTATGCTAGTGATTCTTGCATCGGAAACCTTCCTAGTTTCCCCTACGGTAATAATGTCAATAAACCCGTCCACATCTGTACGATGTGGTTCCTCTAAGCTACCCTCGAAAGGTATTTTGCAAACCCTGCAAAATTCATATAGTGACATCTTCTTAACCACATCATATAAATGAAACTCTACTAAAGGAGGTGACTCCTTAGGATAATAGTAGAAGTTTTGCACAAAAGTATTGGTGAGTAAGAGGTACTGTTCGCGTTGGTCGCGGAGGAAGTCGGTGAGGCCTGCATTCTTAGAAAAAATCATCATAAATCCCGGCTGCTCTCAAGAAATCATCAGAAGGCATTCACACAGCCGAACCTCCGCGGTGCGAGTCAAATTGTATTTGGGCCTCTCTGCTTCTTCACTTTGCTTTTCCTTCGAGCTTCGGCTCGATGAGCCCCTCAAAATCTCTTCATTATTTTCTAAAAAGTTCTAAAATTTTTAGTAACTTCAAAATAAAAGTGAACCAAACTCAACAAAATTGATAGCAACTACTCCTACAAGTGCCTAGAGCCTATATCATGCATCAAAACTACTTGGAACCATATACATTTGACATACAAGCTCAAGAACAGGGTCACCTAAGCAGCAAAAATATGCAATGAATAAAGAACTAGAATAAAAACTAATTGGACCATTGGAGGAGTCACATACCAAGGAACAAATCCACAAAGTAGTTTTGTGAGAGGTGCCTTGAGCAAGGAGATCGAAAATCGCAGCAAAGGGGCTAGAACTCGTGCTTGAGCTGGATAATGGTGTTTGTGGGAGGAAGAAGGAGTGTGTGGGTGTAGGAATAAGTGGAGGAGGGCCACCATGGGCCCACGAGGCAAGGGGCGCGCCCAGGGGGGTGGGCGCGCCCTCCACCCTCGTGGCCAGGTGGATGCCCCCTGCTGTGTTCTCAGTGCCAAATATTCTCAAATATTCCAGAAAAAATCATATTTAAATTTCAGGGCATTTGGAGAACTTTTATTTTCGGGGTATTTTATATTGCACGTATAATTCAGATAACAGACAGAAAATATTATTTTTACTTTACTTAATATAAATAACAGAAAGTAAAAGGAGGGCACAGAAGGTTGTGCTTTCTAACTTCATCCATCTCATGATCATCAAAAGGAATCCATTAGCAAGGATGACCAAGTCTTGTTAACAAACTCATTCCGAATAACATGGTGTTGGGGAACGTAGTAATTTCAAAAAAATTCCTACGCACATGCAAGATCATGATGATGCATAGCAACGAGGGGAGAGTGTGATCTACATACCTTGTAGATCGATAACGGAAGCGTTTGGTTGATGTAGTCGTACGTCTCCACGGCCCGACCGATCAAGCACCGAAACTACGACACCTCCGAGTTCTAGCACATGTTCAGCTCGATGACGATCCCCGGACTCCGATCCAGCAAAGTGTCGGGGAAGAGTTCCGTCAGCACGACGACGTGGTGACGATCTTGATGTACTACTGTCGCAGGGCTTCGCCTAAGCACCGCTACAATATTATCATGGACTATGGTGGAAGGGGGCGCCGCACACGGCTAAGAATATGATCACGTGGATCAACTTGTGTGTCTCTGGGGTGCCCCTGCCTTCGTATATAAAGGACTAAAGGGGGGGTGCGGCCGGCCTAGGAGAGGCGCGCCAGGAGAGTCCTACTCCCTCTGGGAGTAGGATTCCCCCCCCCCCCCAATCCTAGTTGGAATAGGATTCGCGGAGGGGGTAAAAGAGAGAGGGGGGCCGGCCCCCTCTCCTTGTCCTATTCGGACCAAGGGAGGGGAGGGGCGCGTGGCCCATCTTGGGCTGCCCCTTCTCTTTTCCACTAAGGACCACTATGGCCCATATAGCTCCCAGGGGGTTCCGGTAACCTCCCGGTACTCCGGTAAAATCCCGATTTCACCCCGAACACTTCCGATATCCAAACATAGGCTTCCAATATATAAATCTTTATGTCTCGACCATTTCGAGACTCCTCGTCATGTCCGTGATCACATACGGGACTCCGAACAACCTTCGGTACATCAAAATGCATAAACTCATAATATAACTGTCATCGTAACCTTAAGCGTGCGGACCCTACGGGTTCGAGAACAATGTAGACATGACCGAGACATGTCTCCGGTCAATAACCAATAGCGGAACCTGGATGCTCATATTGGCTCCTACATATTCTACGAAGATCTTTATCGATCAGACCGCATAACAACATACGTTGTTCCCTTTGTCATCGGTATGTTACTTACCCGAGATTCGATCGTCGATATCTCAATACCTAGTTCAATCTCGCTACCAGCAAGTCTCTTTACTTGTTCTGTAATACATCATCCCGCAACTAACTCATTAGTTGCAATGCTTGCAAGGCTTAAGTGATGTGCATTACCGAGAGGGCCCAGAAATACCTCTCCGACAATCGGAGTGACAAATCCTAATCTCGAAATACGCCAACCCAACATGTACCTTTGGAGACACCTGTAGAGCTCCTTTATAATCACCCAGTTACGTTGTGACATTTGGTAGCACACAAAGTGTTCCTCCGGCAAACGGGAGTTGCATAATCTCATAGTCATAGGAACATGTATAAGTCATGAAGAAAGCAATAGCAACATACTAAACGATCGGGTGCTAAGCTAATGGAATGGGTCATGTCAATCAGATCATTCACTTAATGATGGGATCCGGTTAATCAAATAACAACTCATTGTTCATGGTTAGGAAACATAACCATCTTTGATTAACGAGCTAGTCAAGTAGAGGCACACTAGTGACACTTTGTTTGTCTATGTATTCACACATGTATTATGTTTCCGGTTAATACAATTCTAGCATGAATAATAAACATTTATCATGATATAAGGAAATAAATAATAACTTTATTATTGCCTCTAGGGCATATTTCCTTCACATGGAACCGGAGAAATTTCGAATAACACTATGTTACCTCAACGGGGATATGCACATCCCTAATAATTAGAATATCATATTTCTTCTTGACAGTAGGAAGAGGAAATTCAAAACCTCCAAAAATAATTGATGGAACTTTTCCAATAGAATTAATACTATGAACTTGAGGTTGTTTTCTCGGAAAGTGTACCGTATGCTCATTACCATTAACATGAAAAGTGACATTGCCTTTGGTGCAATCAATAACAGCTCCTGCAGTATTCAAAAAGGGTCTTCCAAGAATAATAGACATACTATCGTCCTCGGGAATATCAAGAATAACAAAGTCCGTTAAAATAGTAACGTTTGCAACCACAACAGGCACATCCTCACAAATACTGACAGGTATAGCAGTTGACTTATCAGCCATTTGAAAAGATATTTCAGTCGGTGTCAACTTATTCAAATCAAGTCTACGATATAAAGAAGGAGGCATAACACTAACACCGACTCCAAGATCACATAAAGCAGTTTTAACATAATTTCTTTTAATGGAGCATGGTATAGTGGGTACTCCTGGATCTCCTAACTTCTTCAGTATTCCACCCTTAAAAGTGTAATTAGCAAGCATGGTTGAAATTTCAGCTTCCGGTATCTTTCTTTTATTAGTAACAATTTCTTTCATGTACTTAGCATAAGGATTCATTTTGAGCATATCAGTTAATCGCATACGCAAAAAGATAGGTCTAATCATTCCAGCAAAGCGCTCAATATCCTCATCATCCTTTTTCTTGGATGGTTTGGGAGGAAAAGGCATGGGTTTTTGAACCCATGGTTCTCTTTCTTTACCATGTTTCCTAGCAACAAAGTCTCTCTTATCATAACATTGATTCTTCGATTGTGGGTTATCAAGATCAATAGCAGGTTCAATTTCTATATCATTATCATTGCTAGGTTGAGCATCATCATGAAAATTATCATTAACATTATCACTAGTTTCAGGTTCATTACCAGATTGTGTTTCAGCATCAGAAATAGAAATATCATTTGGATTCTCAGGTGTTTCAGCAATAGGTTCACTAGAAGCATGCAAAGTCCTATCATTTTTCTTTTTCTTCCTTTTAGAAGGACTAGGTGCATCTATATTATTTCTCTGAGAATCTTGCTCCATTCTCTTAGGGTGGCCTTCAGGATACAAAGGTTCCTGAGTCATTTTACCAGTTCTAGTAGCCACTCTAACAGCATAGTCCTTATTCTTACTATTCAATTCATTGAGAAAATCAGTTTGAGCTTTAAGTACTTGTTCTACTTGAGTGGTAACCATAGAAGCATGCTTACTAATAATTTTAAATTCACCTTTGACATTAGCCATATAATCACCCAAGTGTTCAAGCATATCAGGACTGCGTTTTAATTCTCTACCAAAATAAGCATTGAAGTCTTCTTGCTTAACCATAAATTTATCAAACTCATCTAAGCATGGGCTAGCAAACTTGGTGAATGGGATTTCAGCTTTATCATGTCTATAGAGAGAATTTACCTTTACTACCTGTGTCGGGTTATAAAGACCATGTATTTCTTCAATAGGCTGTAAATTAAGACCATGTATTTCTTCAATTGGAGGTAAAAATTCTTAACATCTTCAGCTTTAATACCCTTTTCTTTCATGGATTTCTTTGCCTCTTGCATATCTTCAGGACTAAGAAATAGAACACCCCTTTTCTTCGGAGTTGGTTTAGGAATAGGCTCAGGGGCTGGCTCAGGAAGTGTCCAATTATTTTCATTTGTCAACATATTTTTCAATAAAATTTCAGCTTCATCCAGTGTTCTTTCCCTGAAAACAGAACAAGCACAACTATCCAGGTAATCTTTGGAAGCATCGGTTAGTCCATTATAAAAGATATCAAGTATTTCATTTTTCTTAAGAGGATGATCAGGAAAAGCATTAAGTAATTGGAGAAGCCTCCCCAAGCTTGTGGGAGACTCTCTTCTTCAATTTGCACAAAATTATATATATCCCTTAAGGCAGCTTGTTTCTTACGAGCAGGGAAATATTTAGCAGAGAAGTAATAAATCATATCCTGGGGACTACGCACACAACCAGGATCAAGAGAATTAAACCATATCTTAGCACCACCCTTTAATGAGAACGGAAATATTTTAAGGATATAAAAGAAGCGAGTTCTCTCATCATTAGTGAACAAGGTGGCTATATCATTTAATTTAGTAAGATGTGCCACAATAGTTTCAGATTCATAGCCATAAAAAGGATCAGATTAAACCATATCTTAGCATCACCCTTTAATGAGAACGGAAATATTTGAAGGATATAAAAGAAGCGAGTTCTCTCTTCATTAGTGAACAAGGTGGCTATATCATTTAATTTAGTAAGATGTGCCACAACAGTTTCAGATTCATAGCCATAAAAAGGATCAGATTCAATAGAGAATTCATAATCTTTATCAGTAACAAAGATAGGTGAAGTAGCATAAGCAGGATCATATTTCATTCTAGCATTCGGAGTTTTTTGTTTAAGCTTAGCTAATAATTTCTTAAGATCACTTCTATCATTGCAAGCAAGAAAGTCTTTTTAGTTTCTTCATCCATAACATAGCCCTCGGGCACAACAGATAATTCATATTTATTAGGCGAGCCTTCATAATCACTTTCATCAGTATTATCAGTTTCAATAATTTCATTCTCTCTAGCCCTAGAGAGTTGTTCATCAAGAAATTCACCGAGTGGCACAGTAGTATCAGGCATAGAAGTAGTTTCATCATAAGTATCATGCATAGCAGAAGTGGCATCATCAATAATATGCGACATATCAGAATTAATAGCAGAAGCAGGTTTAGGTGTCGCAAGCTTACTCAAAATAGAAGGTGAATCAAGTGCAGAGCTAGATGGCAGTTCCTTACCCCCCCCCCCCTCATAGTTGAGGGATAAATCTTGGTTCTTGGATCTTTCAAGTTCTTCATAATGATAAGCAGATATAAATCCCAAGTGACTCAAAGAATAGAGCTGTGCTCCCCGGCAACGGAGCCAAAAAATAGTCTTGATAACCCACAAGTATAGGGGATCGCAACAGTTTTCGAGGGTAGAGTATTCAACCCAAATTTATTGATTCAACACAAGGGGAGCCAAAGAATATTCTCAAGTATTAGCAGCTGAGTTGTCAATTCAACCACACCTGGAAACTTAATATCTGTAGTAAGGTATTTAGTAGCAAAGTAATATGATAGTAGTGGTAATGGTAGCAAAAGGTAACGATAGCAAAAGTAATGTTTTTGGTATTTTGTAGTGATTGTAACAATAGCAACGGAAAAGTAAATAAGCGAAGAACAATATATGGAAAGCTCGTAGGCAATGGATCAGTGACGGAGAATTATGCCGGATGTGGTTCATCATGTAACAGTCATAACCTAGGGTAACATACAAGAACTCACACATATTCATGAAAACATAATAGGTTCAGATCTGAAATCATGGCACTCGGGCCCTAGTGACAAGCATTAAGCATAGCAAAGTCATAGCAACATCAATCTCAGAACATAGTGGATACTAGGGATCAAACCCTAACAAAACTAACTCGATTACATGATAAATCTCATCCAACCCATCACCGTCCAGCAATCCTACGATGGAATTACTCACGCATGGCGGTGAGCATCATGAAATTGGTGATGGAGGATGGTTGATGATGACGATGGCGACGGATTCCCCTCTCCGGAGCCCCGAACAGACTCCGGATCAGCCCTCCCGAGAGAGTTTAGGGCTTGGCAGTGGCTCCGTATCATAAAATGCAATGAATCCTTCTCTACAATTTTTTTCTCTACGAACACGAATATATAGAGTTGGAGTTGAGGTCGGAGGAGCTCCAGGGGCCCATGAGGTAGGGGGCATGCCCAAGGGGCAGGCGCGCCCCCACCCTCGTGGCTAGGGTGTGGGCCCCTGGTCTTGATCTTTTACCAGTATTTTTTATTATTTCCAAAAATAATCTCCGTGAAGTTTCAAGTCATTCCAAGAACTTTTGTTTCTGCACATAAATAACACCATGGCAATTCTGCTGAAAACAGCATCAGTCCGGGTTAGTTCCATTCAAATCATGCAAGTTAGAGTCCAAAACAAGGGCAAAAGTGTTTGGAAAAGTAGATACGACGGAGACGTATCAGCCATCTATCTACAACAACATAGACATGCAAAATACTATCAGGTACTAAGTTCATGATATATTAAAGTTCAATTAATCAAATTACTTAAGAACTCCCACTTAGATAGACATCTCTCTAATCATCTAAGTGATCATGTGATCCATATCAACTAAACCATGTCTGATCATCACGTGAGATGGAGTAGTTTTCATTGGTGAACATCACTATGTTGATCATATCTACTATATGATTCACGCTCGACCTTTCGGTCTCAGCGTTCCGAGGCCACATCTGTATATGCTAGGCTCGTCAAGTTTAACCCAAGTATTCTGCGTGTGCAAAATTGGCTTGCACCCGTTGTATGTGAACATAGAGCTTATCACAGCCGATCATCACGTGGTGTCTCGGCACGACGAACTGTAGCAACGGTGCATACTCAGGGAGAACACTTATACCTTGAAATTTAGTGAGAGATCATCTTATAATGCTACCGCCGAACTAAGAAAAATAAGATGCATAAAGGATAAACATCACATGCAATCAATATAAGTGATATGATATGGCCATCATCATCATCTTGTGCCTTTGATCTCCATCTCCAAAGCACCGTCATGATCACCGTCGTCACCGGCTTGACACCCTGATCTCCATCAAAGCATCGTTGTCGTTTCGCCAACTATTGCTTCTATGACTATCGCTACCGCTTAGTGATAGAGTAAAGCAATTACATGGCGATTGCATTTCATACAATAAAGCGACAACCATATGGCTCCTGCCAGTTGCCGATAACTTTGTTAAAAACATGATCATCTCATACAATAAAATTTAGCATCATGTCTTGACCATATCACATCACAACATGCCCTGCAAAAACAAGTTAGACGTCCTCTACTTTGTTGTTGCAAGTTTTACGTGGCTGCTACGGGCTGAGCAAGAACCGTTCTTACCTATGCATCAAAAACCACAACGTGGTATAGTGATTGCTTTTTGATCTTCAGAAAGAACCATGTTCATTGAATCCGATTCAACTAAAGTTGGAGAAACTGACACCCACCAGCCACCTGTGTGCGAAGCACGTCGGGAGAACCAGTCTCGCGTAAGCGTACGCGTAATGTCGGTCTGGGCCACTTCATCCAACAATACCGCCGAATCAAGAAACAACTAGTGACGGCAAGCAATATGTATATACCCACGCCCACAACTCCTTTGTGTTCTACTTGTGCATATAACATCTACGCATAGACCTGGCTCGGATGCCACTGTTGGGGAACACAGTAATTTCAAAAAAAAAATCCTACGCACACGCAAGATCTATCATGGTGATGCATAGCAGCGAGAGAGAAGAGTGTTGTCCATGTACCCTCGTAGACCGTAAGCGGAAGCGTTATGACTACGTGGTTGATGTAGTCGAACGTCTTCACGATCTAACCGATCCTAGCACCGAAAGTACGACACCTCCGCGATCTACACACGTTCGGCTCAGCGACATCCCACGAACTCTTGATCCAGCCGAGTGTTGAGGGAGAGCTTCATCAGCGTGACGGCGTGATGACGGTGATGATGAAGCTACCAGCGCAGAGCTTCGCCTAAGCACTACAACGATATGACCGAGGTAGATTATGGTGGAGGGGGGCACCGAACACGGCAAAGAGATCAATGATCAACTTGTGTGTTGATGGGGTGCCCCCTCCCCCGTATATAAAGGAGTGGAGGAGGGGGGAGGGCCGACCTCTATGGCGCGTCCTGGAGGAGTCCTACTCCCTCTGGGAGTAGGATCCCCCCTTCCCTAGTTGGACTAGGAGAGAAGGAAGGGGGGAGAGGAAGGAAGGAAAGGGGGGCACTGCCCCCCCATTCCTAGTCCAATTCGGACCAGAGGGGGGAGGGGGCGCGTGGCCTGCCCTAGCTGCCTCTCTCTTTCTCTCCACTAAAGCCCATTAGGGGGGTTCCGGTAACCCCCCGGTACTCCGGTATATGCCCGAACTCACCCGGAACCATTCCGATGTCCAAACATAGGCTTCCAATATATCAATCTTTACGTCTCGACCATTTCGAGACTCCCCGTCATGTCCGTGATCATATCCGGGACTCCGAACTACCTTCCGTACATCAAAAAACATAAACTCATAATACCGATCGTCACCGAACGTTAAGCGTGCGGACCCTACGGGTTCGAGACTATGTAGACATGATCGAGACACGTCTCCGGTCAATAACCAATAGTGGAACCTGGATGTTCATATTGGCTCCCACATATTCTACGAAGATCTTTATTGGTCAATCCACATAACGATATACGTTGTTCCCTTTGTCATCCGTATGTTACTTGCCCGAGATTCGATCATCGGTATCTCAATACCTAGTTCAATCTCGTTACCGGTAAGTCTCTTTACTCGTTCCGTAATGCATCATCCCGTAACTAACTCATTAGTCACATTGCTTGCAAGGCTTATAGTGATGTGCATTACCGAGAGGGCCCAGAGATACCTCTCTGATACTCGGAGTGACAAATCCTAATCTCGATCTATGGCAACTCAACAAACACCATTGTAGACACATGTAGAGCATCTTTATAGTCACCCAATTATGTTGTGACGTTTGATAGCACACTAAGTGTTCCTCCGGTATTCGGGAGTTGCATGATCTCATAGTCATAGGAACATGTATAAGTTATGGAGAAAGCAATAGCAACAAACTAAACGATCATCGTGCTAAGCTAACGGATGGGTCAAGTCAATCACATCATTTTCTAATGATGTGATCCCGTTAATCAAATGACAACTCATGTCTATGGTTAGGAAAACGTAACCATCATTGATTCAACTAGCTAGTCAAGTAGAGGCATACTAGTGACACTCTGTTTGTCTATGTATTCACACATGTACTAAGTTTCCGGTTAATACAATTCTAGCATGAATAATAAACATTTATCATGATATAAGGAAATATAAATAACAACTTTATTATTGCCTCTAGGGCATATTTCCTTCACTAGGATCAAAGGAAATTTTCCTTCACTATTCCTTTGCCCCATTCCTTTGAACTAAAGGCATGAATAGTATCACCATAGGAAATTTTCCTATTTCTACAACTTTCCTCCACTTTTCCTTTGAACCAAAGGATCCCTAATAATATGGCAAATTAAGTTACTTGGATTTTTTTCGAGTCAAGTGTTCATGAAACCTTTATGTACCTCGGTAAATATGGCTCACCCTTGGAAGCAGAGCTATTAATTTGTTCAGAGAAACAAAACAAGACTATACTCTTTGTTCCAATTTATTCCTAAAACCAGATAGTTGCCATGTACCTCTGTCCCAACCTAGCATTGCTTTTCGTCCATGATATGTTTATTTCTTATTGTTCTTTAGTAGGGAGGGAACCCACCCCTTACCATCACTCTCACATTGCAAGCATTCGTTCTGCCTAACCCAAAGATGTAGTTGGTTAGGGAATTTGTTGTGTTATAGATGCCCTTACATAATACCAAGTTTTAAAGTAGATTAAACATGTAAAAAAGAACTATATCGAGGGATAGGGTAAGAGATGTTTGCATGAAGCAAAATCCATACAATTCAAAGATTATTTCATCATGATAAATGATTCTATTTGTGGTGATGACTTGTCCTGCCCAAAAACGAAGAGACATATAAGGGCCTCTTTGATTAGCGGGATTCTCAAAATGTAGGAGTAGAGAAAACACATGATTGGATCATCATATCCTCTTGAATTGTATAAGATCAGATGACCATGGGAAGATCCTCATGGTTGTTAAGGCAGTCTGCCCCATCTATGGCCACGATGACGAGATGCCTCGCATCATGTGTTCGTTCGTCGGTTTTGGCCGGCAATGATAGTCCGGCACCCCATGGACGCGGATGTCCGACATCTGCATGAGTACGACACACCCGCCGCAGTTCTGTCTCAAACTACATCCATGATGACACACAAGTATAGGGGATCAAGCGTAGTCCTTTCGATAATTAAGAGTGTCGAACCCAACGAGGAGATGAAGGAAATGATAAGCGGTTTTTAGCAAGGTATTCTCTGCAAGTGTTGAAAGTAGCAGTGATAGATAGTTTTATAGCAAGATAATTCGTAACAAGTAACAATAGTAACAAAGGGGCAAAAAGGTAGCCCGATCCTTTTTATAGCAAAGGACAAGCCAACAAGTTCTCTTATATAAATCAAAATGTTCTTGAGGACACATGGGAACTGTCGTCTAGTCACGTTCATCATGTTTAGTTGATTCACGTTTGCTACTTTGATAATTTGATATGTGGGTGGACCGGTGCTTGGGTGCTATTTTTACTGGAACAAGCAACCCACTTATGATTACCCCCTCTTGCAAGCATCCGCAACTACAAAATAAGAATTAAGATAAATCTAACCACAACATGAAATATGGATCCAAACCAGCCCCTTACGGAATAACGCATAAACTAGGGTTTAAGCTTCTGTCACTCTAGCAACCCATCATCCACTTATTACTCTGCAATTCCTTCCCTTAGGCCCAAGTATGGTGAAGTGTTATATAGTCGACGTTCACATGATACCACTAAAGGAAGCAACAACATACGTATCATCAAAATATCAAACGAATACCATCATCACATGATTACTTATAACAAGACTTCTCCCATGTCCTCAAGAACAAAAGTAACTACTCACAAATCATAATTATGTTCAAGATCATAGGGGTATTGAATATGCTTGAGGATCTGAACATTTAATCTTCCACCAAGTAAACCAACTAGCATCAACCACAAGATGTAATCAACACTACTAGCAACCCACAGGTACAAATCTGAGGTTTTGAGATAAAGATTGAATACAAGAGATGAACTAGGGTTTGAGATGAGATGGTGCTGGTGAAGATTGGTCCTTCCACGATGAGAGGGCCGTTGGTGATGTCCATGACTTCAATTTCCCCCTCCCGGAGGGAAGTATCCTCGGCGGAATCGCTCCGCTGGAGAGCAAAAGTGCTCCTGCCAGGTTTCGCCTCGAGATGGCGGCGCTTCGTCCCGAAAGTCTTCTCTTCATTTTTTTTCTAGGTCAAAAGCCATCATATAGCTAAAGATGGGCACCGGAGGCCAGCTGTGGGCCCCACAAGACATCAGCGCACGCCCATTATGAGAGAAAAGGCATTAGAATTACTCCATAAAGTATTATTATGCATAAAACATTATAAATAACAGTAGGAAAACATGATGCAAAATGGATGTATCAGGGCACAAGCTACTACTCTGCCATGGCGGCATTGAAGTGCGCCTGTGACTACTCAGTTGTCAAGATGGCATGCACCGACATGGGCTACGACATAGAGTCGTCGTCGGAGCCAGTCTCTACTCGCCGTGGCTCTGCCACGCGGCCGCAAGGGCGGTCACCTGGTGCTTCTGCTCCATCGGGAGGCTCTCCCACCAAGCATTTCCACTCGCGGTCATGATAGATGTGGTGCACAGGAGAAAGATGTGGAGCAGATGGGTTGTGGTGTGGTGTGAGTCGGGTGTGATTGCCTTTAAATAGTGGATGCCGGCGAGGCCAAGCATCTGGGTGCGTCAATGCACGGGCGTCAGAGTTGGTATCTCGGTCGGTGAGCCTGTTTAATAGTGGCAGACGGAGGGACGAGCATTGGACGGGCGTGGTAGATATCAATCCAGTCCCGTCCAGTAAACGTCTTTCCGGCATTGAACAAGAATGACATTGGGGACACGGCACCCTCCGTCCGCGAGCCGCTTCAATGCCGGCGCCAGCGAGAGGTCACGCCCGCTCTAGGCTGACGTCAATGCGGGGCGCCCGCTCTAGGCTGACGTCAACGTGAAGTGCCCGCTCTAGAATGACATAAATGTGGGCAGCTGTTTTCGGGCAGGAAAGGGCGCGGGGTAAGGAAGAGGGGTTTGGGTTGGTCAAGGTTGTCAGACGCGTGTGTGCCAGCGGTAAGGCGTAAAATGGCGTCCAAACCACCGAGCAGACCTATATAAGACCGCGTTGGATGGGAAAACATCGTCCCGACCACTCGGTCTGGATTGTTGCAAGCGGTTTCTTACAGCTTCGATTCTTGAAGTCGCTGGCACGTAACATAATCATCCTCCAATTCAGATGACACTTCAATACGATCTTTGTATGTAAAAGAAAATACATAACTTTTTTTGAGGCACAAAAATACATGACTTATATGGTCAATCTGTGGTTGGATGCTTAGAGGGACAGTGGTATCACCAGCCCACCAGAGTTCAAGTCTTGGTACTCGTATTATTTATGTACATGTGTGTATTCATAAGGGTGGGTGTATGCACGTATGTATGAGTGCTTGCGTCTGTACTGTGTTAAAAATACAGATGCGGATACATGCGGTCAAAAAATACAGGTGCTGACTCTGATTGAAGAGAGCCCTTCAATCGATTTCTTGGGAGAAATTGGTATCACCAAAATGCAGAGGTGGAACGGGCTTCCGGGACCTACATCTTTTCAATCTGGTTCTATTGGGAAAGCATGATTGGCGATTCATGACAAATCTGAATTCTCTACGTGTCAGAGTTATGAAGGGAAGATATTTTCCACATTGTGATTTTATGCAAGCAACAGTACCTCAAACAGTTTCAGCAACTTGGAGAGCTATCGTTGCTGGGAGAGATGTGCTGCAGCTAGGCATTATTCAGAGGATTGGGGATGGGACAAGCATTAACGTGTGGATGGACAAATGGATACCCTCCACTTTATCTATCACACCGTTGCTGAAACCGGCCGCTACCACGATGGAGCATGTCAGTGATCTCATCGATCAGACAAACTGAACATGGCGTCAAGAATTAGTCCGTGATACTTTTATCTTGCCTGATGCCGAGGCCATCTTAAATATTCCTCTTCGGCAAGGAGGGGGTCCGGACTTCATGGCATGGGCATATGAGAAATCTGGTAACTACACTGTTAAAACTGCGTACCGAGCTCTAGTGAATCGCAAAGAGCGTGCAACTCTAAATGAAGGGCAGGCTTCAGGAACTTCAATCGATGATCAACAATTGTGGAAAACCATATGACCTCTAAAAGTTGTCCCCAAAGTTAGAGTGTTTTGGTGGCGTGTCTTGCGAGGCATAATACCGGATGAATGCACTCTAAGATAGAGGCATATCAGAGAGGATAGTACTTGCAAAATTTGTCAAGCGACGGATGAGGATTTAGAGCATGCTCTTATTCATTATTCGCATGCTGAGTGTTTTTGGGAGGAGGCACCTATGTTGATGGACATAAAATTACGACGCCTTCACCCAAACACTTGGGCGAGAGACATTTCTTGTGATCACATGTTTTCAAAAGAAGAACGAGCCACTATCATTACGGTGATGTGGTCCATATAGCATTCCCGGAATCGATGGACCCATGATAAGGAGAAGATTGACCCGATAAAGTCTGTAGGATTGACAAGAGAAGTTCTGGCTCTTTTGGATATACCTCGACAACATGCGTTGGTGCTGTCGGGTCATGGGTGGCGCCCGCCCGAACATGATATTGTCAAGATAAATACTGATATAACTATTGACAGAGATGGAGTCTGGATGGTGCAAGGGGTATCGCCAGGTCCCACAACTCATTTATGGGAGCCTGGAGTAAGCCATTGCCTGATGTTACAAATCCCTTGATAGCGGAAGCAACTTCTATTCAAGAAGGAGTTATTTTTGCAGCACTTCGAGGATTCAACAAAGTGGTCACTGAGACCGATTGCATGGAAGTGGTGAACCTATAAAACACTCGTCACAACTCTCGTTCAGTAGTGGCATCTATTTTTCAGAAAAAAGAGAGCTAGCCAATAGTTTTGATTTCTTTATAATTTAACATGTATTGCGGTCAGCCAATGGTCCAGCGCTGGAGACTCTTAGCTTCCTGATCGGTATCCTTCGGGCTGATTGCTCAGCGAACCCTTTTGTTCGAATAAAGCTCTCATAATTTCCTGAAAAAAAAAGACTCTGAAAATACCAGTAGTAGCTGGTCTCGTCTCGGCCCGTCCGTACGGACGCGTTATCCCCCGAGCGGAACAACAAAAACCCTCCCCTCCCATTCCGCCTCCTGTTGCTTCGAACTATGGCAGCAGCAGCTGCCGGTGCTGCATCGGCCGCCGCTGCGCCAGCTACGCATCACGCCGTCCACCCCATGAACGCCCTCCGCTCCACCGCCCTCCGCCGCTCCACCCTCCGTTGGGACGCTGCCGCGGCCTTCTTCTCCCCGCCCTTCCGCTCACGCCGCTGCCACCGACGTGTCTTGCTCCCTCCTGTTGCGGCGCTGCCCGCGAAGTCCCGCTCCAGGGCCAAGGCCAAGCTCCTGGCGGACGCGGGGGCTGTGGACCCCTGGCTCGCCTCCCTCTCCCTGCTCCCCGCCGACGGCAGCGACGCCGCCGCCGCCCCCGCCCCCACCGGCTGGGCGATTGGGATCGATCCAGACACTCGCGGCGCCATCGCCGTTCTCTCACCCGACGGCTCCTCTCAGGTGCGGCCCGAAACTCGCATTTCGCGTTGACAGGTGTGCTTAAGCATTCATTCACGTTTTCACGTCCTGTAGGTGTTCGATAACCCGTTCGTGAACATAATGGTGTCGGAGCTCACCCGGAAGCGCCTAGACACCAGGTCCATCATACAGCTTCTCCGTGGCCTTGATGCGCCTCCAGGTATGGGCACACCGCACACGAGAGTGTAGTTGTACACTCCTATCTGGGGTATTGGAGGACTTAAGCCTTCCTTGTGTGTTGAGCACAAGGCAGTTAGTTATGTTCAGTAACCGTTGCTGGTGTCTGACTCTGATATTGTGGTGTCTTTGTTTTCTTGCAGGAACTACAGCATTTATTGAAAAGTCAAGTCCATTTCCAACTGATGGAAAGCTGGTCGGTCTCTTGCTTTCCTCATATTTTTGCCAGTCAATGGAAACATTTGCATAAGCATTACAATGAACTTATGTTTTATGCATCAATACTTAGAGAAGTCATGCCATTGGATAGTCCCTATAATAAGAATAGTTGAGGATTACATTGCTCACTTGCAACTTATTACTGTCTCGGTGCATAACATTTTGCAGTAGATTGGTGGTAATAGAACTGACATTGTGTGCTTCTTGAGATCATGTGCCTCTGAAGATGTTCCACACACAAGTTGAGGCTAGAGTTGTACTCTAAGCAGTGTGATCTAGTTCAAACTCAGTTCGCAATTTGAACTTGATAGAATCTAGTTCACACCATATGACTGTTTAAATTTCATGTGAAACATGTGGCGTAATGTAGGTTCTGTTAGTGACTTCTTGCCTTCTGTTTTATGATGTATATTTAGGGATGGTGGAGTACAGGTTTTTCGTATGGCTTGTGGATTGCTGCTCTAGTGGCATCTGAGTTTTCTGTTGTACCGGTTGCATCACAGACATGGAAATCGTACTTTGGGCTAACTCGAAGTGCATCACCTAAGGTTTGTTACTCTTCTTATACCGAAAAAGGCTTTCGCCCCGCTTTATATATAAAGCAAACCGCCCGAGCCACAAACATCCTTATATGCCTTCTCATTTACAGAAAACTGGTAGAAATTTTTTCTGTTTATTGGTAAGAACTTAACAAGCTTAATTATGGCATTTCAATAAAGATGCCCAATCTTTGCTATTTTCATTGATGTAATTAAGGTTGTGTAGTAAAAAAATAGATAACAGGGTAAGTATTGAGTCCTTGAAACAGGGCCAGTGTGGTGAGTTCTTGAAACCGTGTCGGTGGGTTCGTGGTCATGTGCGCCGATCATTGCAACCCAGGAGACCTCTCAATATAAGTTCACAACTGAATTGTTTCAGTTTTTTGAATGGTTTAGAGTGAAGAAATCTGGGTTGGGCTTTAGATATCATTGGATTAGGTTGGGGTGCTATGTTCTAAGCTGATGGCAGTAATGAATCAAATCTGAGTTCAACCAATTGATTGCTACTGTGGTAATGCATAGATGTTATTTCATTTTAGTGAGCATTTCTCTCTCCTCATCTGAATGTTTGTTGCTAGATCTTGTGTGTTGTTCTACTAATTGTAGACTTAACATGACACCAATTTCATTACATGTTTCTTAATTAGCACCGCATCATAATAGTTATCTTATGACCCTTCTACGTCTGTCAGGACGATAGCAGACGAGCTGCAACAATCTTGTTCCCGGATAAGGCTCTGTCCCTCAAGTTGAAGAAACATCACGGTACGCATCTTACAATTTTCCAAGTCACAACAATAAGTCAGTAAATGAATTATTTTGTCACAACATTCTAGTTCGAGCTGATCAATTGTAGACACTGACATATGCGTATGAATAAACATGATGTACACATGATGTGCTCTCTGTGTATTTCTTGTCTTGCTTTCAAGGTGCACTGAGCAAACAAACTAATTACACATATTCGGATATTCCTCACAGACCAGCTAAATATGTTTTGGCTAGTATAGTTAGCTTAATCTATTTAATTGAATGACCCGCTGGAAAATGAGTAGATGATAACGCGTTTTCTTCAGTTCATTGATGTTTTGACACTGATGCAGGGCGAGCAGAGGCTCTTCTGTTAGCGGCCTATGGAAAAGGACTCGTGCTACCATCAGAGAAGTTCAGCAAAACACAAAGAGTGCTGAAGCAAGAAACCAACTTGGCATTGACAGGGATGCCTGATTGAATCGTCAGTAATTATTAGTTGGTATTGACAATTGCTGTAAATAATTTGGTTATTCACAGGAGCCCTATCATGTACTACCTCCATATCAAAATATAAGACGTTTTTGCAGTTCAAATTGAAGTACAAAAACGTCTTCTATTTTGGTACAGATGTAATACATAGTAACTCGAGAGAGATCTTAAGTTCTTAACTCACTTCACGGAGGCATTATTGATCTACCGTAGAGTTTAACAAGCTAGTGTACATTGACCATGAATATTGTTAACTTTTGGCGGCTGAGAAGTGAGACAATTGTACTGATTTAATTGATGTGATCAATTTTGCACATCTTTGAAAGTATGGCCATCTACCCTTTTTGTCTCTTGGAAACTTATATTTAGTTGCACACGTCATATGCATGTGTGTGTTACATAGTGTACAACAGGTTTAACAGCTGAATTATCCAGGAGAAATGAAAGTGGCTTCAAATGTCCTTTTTTGTGGCAAAACATCAAATGCACCATTTATTCATTTACGTACTTTCTGTATTGGTACTGTACATGTATCTTGTGCAACAGGGGATCACGACATACGATAAACGGGCACAACATTAAGATGTTACAGAGTAACAGCACTAAGAGCAGCCTCATAGCTTTGAGACGCTCGCGGTAACCTTGCTCAAGGCAGTAGCTGCCTTGGACCCAGACTGGCGCCCCAGATGCTTGCAGATGAACTCGCCGGCTGAGATCACCTTGCTTAGATCGACGCCTGTCTTGATCCCCAACCCATTCAGCATGTACACTACGTCCTCAGTAGCAACATTCCCTGATGCGCCCTTTGCATATGGGCAGCCACCAAGGCCCGCAACGGAGGAGTCCACGACACTAATACCCATCTGGTCGAGCAAAGAACATGGTTGATCACATACAAGTGTCAGATGATAAGATCTGAATCACCATTTTGTTTTTATGTGATGGTTTGTTCAGTATCTCAGTAGATGATTACCTGGAGAGAGACAAGGATGTTTGAAAGAGACTGCCCGTAGGTGTCGTGGAAATGGACAGCAAGCTTTTCCACGGGAACGACAGACATAACTGCCTCAAGCATTGGTACAACTGTGCCTGAATATATCGAAGAAGCTACATATTAATTGAAATTTTCATGAAGCGAAGGTGGGTTTATCTAGATAATTAAACACAGTCTGACATTAAGAGGAGTTAAAATTTACTGGGTGGAATCAATGTTTTCCCAAACGACACTGGTATACAACTAGGAGCAGTTTTCTTCCATTATTTGAGGACAAGAAAATTCAACATTTGTTTGAAGGCAACATGAGAAACAAATCATGCCAAATATGCCAAGGCTCCAGGATGACAGTGAGGACCTTGGTGTCAAACTGGCACGTGCCAGATAATATCCTTTGCCTAATGGATGTAACAAACTGAAGCCCAATAGTAGCAAGCAAAATCTAGCTATGGCATACTTAAAAATTGTGGGTAGCAAATAATGCAAGATCACCTGGGGTACCTACTCCAATCGTATCACCAAGCGAAACCTCGTAGCAGCCCATGTCATAAAGCTCTTTGGCAACATAAGCTACATTTGAAGGTGGTACTGATCCTTCTACTGGGCATCCAACCACACAAGAAACATACCTACATTGTTGCATAATAGAGCAACACAATATTAACACATGTCACACTGGAAAACTGGAGTTCAAAAGGCTGGAAAATAAAATAACTTACCCTCGTACAGGAATTTCTCGCTTTTTTGCTGCAAGAGCAACATCATTATAGCGAACAAGGCTCTCTTTAATTGAACAGTTTATGTTTGACTTTGAAAATGCTTCAGAAGCTGACGCAAATATTGCAACTTCTTTGGCACCTGCTGCAGCTGCTGCTTCAAATCCCTGATGATAAATGAACAGGACTGGTTATTAAATGGGGTAAGCTAACAAATATAAAACCCACCTGATTAAAAATGATTTACCTTAAGGTTTGGGGTCAATACAAGAAAGCTTACACCCGTAATATTC
This sequence comes from Triticum aestivum, assembly GCF_018294505.1. Classification (NCBI taxonomy): domain Eukaryota; kingdom Viridiplantae; phylum Streptophyta; class Magnoliopsida; order Poales; family Poaceae; genus Triticum; species Triticum aestivum. Next base: position 229,692,573 of record NC_057800.1, read on the forward strand.
CGAACCACTTCCATAACATCCCTCGCATCAGCTAGCTACAATTATTCAATATCGTATCATTCAGCAATGGGATGTCAAATACTCCCTCTGTAAAGAAATATAAGAGCGTTTAGATCACTACTTAGTGATCTAAACGCTCTTATATTTCTTTACAGAGGGAGTTCATGATAGGCAAATGAACTAACGGACAAGCAAAACGGAAAGTATACTTTGATAAAGTAGGGTGAGCTGAGCTAGCAGAAGACTTAAGAAGCAGGCAAGCCACATGCATTCAAGACCACAAGATTTCGCAAACATTTTTTTTTCGTCACATGATAAGTTTTCAGTTAGACTACAACAGAATGCTATTTATTTGGACTAAGATGACATCATAGTATTAGGCAATAGGCACTCCTGTACAAATTTTATTTCCTTGCTTCATTGCTAGGTAGTATTCCTGCCGGAAACAATTAAGGATGGCGACTCAAGTCTGGCATAATGTTATCCAGAGACACATTTCAGTTCTTGTTTCAATAAGAAAATGTTATTTGTGGCACTGGGCAATGTATCAACACTGTGTCTGAATCTTAATAGCAAGGATCATTTGAATACGCAGTAAAAAAACCAATTTTCAAATGTCAATAACAGTTCAGAACTATACTTATTCACAGGTTTAGAGCTTGTGCACCGTATTTGTTCCATTTCCCTCCATGTCGGACAATCAACTTCACCCAGACCACACTGCCAATATCTAGATTGCAATATAAATACAGAGGTAAACAATTTGGAGAAATCCAACATTTGCGTCAGAACCATTCTTCATTCGAAGTAGGAGGAAACTTTGTTATGAATCTCCAATGAGAAGATCGAGAGGTTCGGCAATCCACTATACCACTCATGGGTCATGGCCCATGCGACACTCCACTCTAACATTTAAACAATAACACAACCCTTGTTGGGCTCTGCAGGTTCCCGGGCTAAACACCATATGTCATATTTTAAAACCTAAAAAGTTTCATGGTGGTGAAGCTCCAATTAAGAGTATGGTTATGTTCTCATTCCCGTAGAGTGCAAATGACTTCAGTGAATGATGCAATTTATGCCGGTGTTGAAAGCTACTGTATTGTACTCCCTCCGTTCCTAAATACTTGTCTTTCTAGGCATTTCAACAAGTGACTACATACGGAGCAAAATGAGTGAATCTACACTCTAAAATATGTCTACATACATCCGTATGTAGTAGTCATTTGAAATGTCTAGAAAGACAAATATTTAGGAACGGAGGGAGTAATATGTGGAATTATGGACACAAGAGTATCATGGTAATGAGCAATGGGACTATAAACTACCGTTGTTCCATAATTCTGCAGTCTTTGTCAACGTAACAAGCAGCAAATTTATTTTATACTAGCAATGTGCCCATGCGTTGCAACGGATCCAAAGTAGAATAATACATGTTCACAAACTTGAAAGAAAAACAATCTAATTTTGGTATGTATATCACTAAAATTATACTCGTATTAGGTTTCACTTAAAATCTATGTTTTAAAGGCGTCCGTAAGGCGACGCCTAGGCGACGCCTAGGCGTCGAGGCGCCCCCCCAGCGCTTTGCGCTTTAGGCGCCTAGGCGTCCGCTTTAGGCGCCTAGGCGTCGCCTAGGCGTCGAAGCGCCCCCCCAGCGCCTTAAAGCAAGGCGTCGCCTTAAAAACATAGCTTAAAATATATTCCTCGTGGCTTTTTTGATGAGGTGGGGGAGGGATGTGGTTGGTTTCAAGATACTAAGGGCTAATTTGGATGCAAGGGATCCCGAGGGGATCCCGGCCCTTTCCCCGGCCGAAGAAACCGCGGGCCGAAATTGACCTCGGGGAGCTGACCGGGCCATTTGGTTGTCCAGATGGGGAGGGACCCTGGCCCTTTCCACGGCCCTTCCCTGGGAGGGATTTCCTCTAGTCACGAGATCGGGAAAGAAACCCTCGCTCGCTCTGGTTTCGCGACAGAGAGGTGATGGTGCTGGGGGCAACGACCGTGCTCCTTCCCTGTGGTGTCCAAATAGCAGAAGGTACGTTTTCCCACCTGGGACGATCTCTCCCATGGATCCCTTGTGCCATGGGAAACTCCACCTAGGCGCTTATTTCCCTGGGTGTTTCATCCCTAACAACCAAATTAGCCCTAAGGGGTTTCTGCAAATTGGAGCAGAGAAGTGGGGTCTTGCTGCAAAAAATGCCACAGCTTACATCACAGTCGTTAGATGCAGATCCGATGGTCAGAAATGACGGATGGCAGACACACAATCATCACCAACTGAGTTTTTTATAGGAGTAGAGAAGTAGAGATAGAGATAAATGAATAGATGGCAAAGTTCTGTCAGAACATGGAAATCATATAGATATCAAAGGAAATAAAACTGGGTAACAGAGATCTTCAGAGTTACACAACTCCCGTCACATATGCATAAGAATCAAATTGGTAATCTTAGTCACCTGCTTACGGGGAAAAATATTAAGAATTTTACCTGTGGCACCCATTTTGGGGAGACAAAACTTGTTGCCTCAACAACTGATAATCCAGAGGTTGCCAATCTCTTTATGAGCTCAATCTTTACAGGTGTTGGCACTGTATTTTTTTCGTTCTGCAGTCCATCTCGAGGCCCAACTTCTACAATTTTCACACACCTTGGCAGACCATGTATTATCTGGAACTAAAAAAAAATGTTAACTCCAGTTAATGTAAAGGAGAACTTCGGATCGTAATAATGATTGCAATTCCTGGGATGAAGACGCCAAGTTTATTCATAGAGGCATGCTAGTAACACACATTGAGATGATCTCAGAATTTATCCAGGATGGCAAAGCTAACAGATACGGGTATAAATACAATTACACACCCTGTTTGCAGCTTCTATCCTCTCTTGGTCGGACGAAGCCGAAAAAGATCTGTAGTTCTGTTGGTTCTGTGAAAGATAACTTGCATAAAGAACATGACGGTTCCCTCCGACAGGCGTGGCTCGATTAGACACTGGATGTCTTTGATATGTGCGTCTTCTGCAGGCATGTTCTCCTCTATGACAACATAGAAATTTAGCCCGAGTAAGTAATTACGAAAGAAAGGGGGGCCGAATTATTGGGTAACAAATCTTTGCATGATGGAAGTAGGAAATTCAGTAATCATCATTCCCTGGAGACGGTGAATTAATCTATGATTCAGCGAATCAGAATTCTCAAAATGTCATACACGCTGATGTTTAACAAATGAGGTTCAAACTGAATTCCTTCGATGGCATTATCAGATTATATTCAGATTCTTCCAGCTCAAAGTTCTGAAATCTGAATCCCGGTCGGTGCACGCATGAATGAACAAATTTCAGCTTCAAAGTGAATGCACATACGTTCAATTGCATATGAAGACCAAACCACGCTCACCGTGAATGGCCTGAAGAAGAGCACAGCGGCGGCGCATCAGCCTCAGCTATCCGGGCGCAGGGCCGCTCTGCGAGACCGGGAGGAGCCCGGGAGAGCTGCATGCCGGACCTCAGTAGAAGGGACCTCGCCGCCGAGGCCGCTGCGGAAGCCAAAGCGCGCGAGGACTGCGGCGCGGACCTAGACCAGACCCTGGACGCCAGCATCCTTCGCGCGACCGCTAAGGAAGCGGCACGGAACAGCACGCCGTGTCGACTTCCACCAGCAGGTAGGCCTGGCTGGGCTGATGGATCGGAGATGGTGTTTCTAGAAGCTTCTCCGGGTAGAAGAAGCAGCGAGGTCTGAGGGCGAAGCCGTGAAGAATGAAGAGAACACACAAACTGAAGAAGTGAAGAGTCAGGAAGAAAATGGTGGCCCGGCAAGAAGTTGCGTCCGGACCCTGCACACGCCTCGTGGGCAGGCCGTCGTGGCATCCCTATCTGGCTAACCCCCAACGGCGTGAACCAGCCCTCGTTAAGGAGTGCCTATTCCGTAATCTTTTATTTGCGGGGTCTGTTCCGTAATTGTTGACCCTTTTCTTGAGGGATTTTCTTTACAGAGAAAATTTAAAGTGGGACAAGGACAAACTTAAAAGCATACTAAAAATATAACGCAAAATCTAGATTACAAATTTACAATATACATAAATGCAGTAAAATATACATTTTCCTTCTCAATTCTCGTTCACGGGCAATGTGGTAATGTCACGGTACCACTCAGTCAGCCACTAGCAATGGTGTTGCCGCTGCGTGCCTACATCCCTGCTAATTGGCCTAGATCTTGTGCGGCGTGATCAGTCTAGCATGGGTACTGCTGATCATATTGAGTTCTTGGAAAACCCTTTTACTGAGGAAGAAATTAAGAATGCAGTTTTTGGCTCATATGCTGAAGGTGCTCCTGGACCTGATGGTTTCCCTTTTTTATTTTATCAGCATTTTTGGGATCTCATTAAAAGTGATTTGTTTGCACTTTTTAGAGATTGAGAGAAGGGGGAGCTAGATTTGTACAGGCTCAACTTCTCCCTTCTGACCCTTGTCCTAAAGGAACCAAATGTTGTTTCCTTGGACAGGTTTAGACCCCTTACCATGATTAACTGTAGTTTCAAGATCTTTGCAAAATGTGCTGCTAATAAGCTAGGCCCAGTTTGCAATGATTTAATCTCTCCTAATCAAACTGTTTTTTATTAAAGGCAGGTTTATATTGGAGAGTATTGTTTCAGCCCATGAGGTGGTGCCTGCTGTAGCTAGCAACCATCTCCAGGGATTTTGTTTTAAGTTAGATTATGAAAAAGCTTATGACATGGTGAATAGAGAGTTCCTTTTGGACATTCTTAGAAGGAGAGGTTTTGGCCCTAAATGGATGTACAAATTAGGCTCTCTGCTTCACAATGGGTCTGTTGGGGTCAGAATTAATGACACCAATAGTGAGTCTTTTATTGCAGGTAAAGGTGTGAGGCAGGGTGATCCTGCCTCACCCTTGCTTTTTAATCTTGCTGCTGATGTGTTCACTAGAATACTAGCCAAAGCTGCTAATCAGAACATGATTGCTGGGGGTTTTCCTCCTTCTAAGCCAGCTGGGGTCATAAGTATGCAATATGCTGATGATACCCTCCTGTTTTTAGATAAGAATTTAGAGCATGCTAGGAATTTAAATTGGCTCCTTTCTTGTTTTGAGCAACTTTCTGGAATGAGGATCAACTTTCATAAATGTGATCTGGTTCCTATTAATATTGATAGGGATGAGGCTACTAGTTTTGCTCAGTCTTTGGGTTGTAAGCTAAGTTCTTTTCCCATTAAATATCTGGGTGCTCCCCTCCACTACTCTAAAATTAGAAGAGAGGACCTCCAGCCTTTGGTTGACTCTATTATTAAAAGAGCAGCTGGCTGGAGGGGGAGGCTGCTATCCTTTGGTAAGAGGTTGATTCTGGTGCAAGCTTGCCTAGCCAGCATCCCTTCTTATCTTATGGGGTATATTAAATTCCCCAAGTGGGCTATTAAGCTTATTAACTCTCAACTGGCACATTGTTTTTGGGATGACTATGAAGGTCATCACAAATATCACCTTGCTAGTTGGGGGTCTCTTACTATGAAAAAGATGTATGGGGGGTTAGGGATTACTGATCTCTCTGATATGAACTTATGTTTGCTTGCTTCTTGGGTCAGCAGATATAATAGAGATGAGGGTAAGATCTGGAAAAGCATAATAGATGCTAAGTATGACACCCAGTCCCCTAACATCTTTACTTGCCCTTCTGCTGGTGCTTCACCTTTCTGGAAAGTGTTGGGGAACGTAGCAGAATTTTAAAAAAATTCTACGCATCACCAAGATCAATCTATGGAGTCATCTAGCAACGAGGGAGAGGGGAGTGCATCTACATACCCTTGTAGATCGCGCGCGGAAGCGTTCAAGAGAACGGGGTTGATGGAGTCGTACTCGTCGTGATCCAAATCACCGATGACCTAGCGTCGAACGGACGGCACCTCCACGTTCAACACACGTACAGTTGGGAAGACGTCTCCTCCAACTTGATCCAGCAAGGGGGAAGGAGAAGTTGATGAAGATCCAGCAGCACGACGGCGTGGTGGTGGAAGCAACGGTGATCTCGGCAGGGCTTCGCCAAGCTCAGGGAGAGGGAGGAGTGTCACGGGAGGGAGAGGGAGGCGCCAGGGGCTAGGGTGCGCCTGCCCTCCCCCCCACTATATATAGGACCCCTAGGGGGGCGCCGGCCCTAGGAGATTGCAATCTCCAAGGGGGGCGGCGGCCAAGGGGGTGGAGTGCCCCCCAAGCAAAGTGGGGCGCCCCCATCCCTAGGGTTTCCAACCCTAGGCGCAGGGGGAGGCCCATGGGGGGCGCACCAGCCCACTAGGGGCTGGTTCCCCTCCCACTTCAGCCCATGGGGCCCTCCGGGATAGGTGGCCCCACCCGGTGGACCCCCGGGACCCTTCCGGTGGTCCCGGTACAATACCGATTACCCCCGAAACTTTCCCGATGGCCGAAACTTGACTTCCTATATATAAATCTTCACCTCCGGACCATTTCGGAACTCCTCGTGACGTCCGGGATCTCATCCGGGACTCCGAACAACTTTCGGGTTACCGTATACTAATATCTCAACAACCCTAGCGTCACCGAACCTTAAGTGTGTAGACCCTACGGGTTCGGGAGACACGCAGACATGACCGAGACGACTCTCCGGTCAATAACCAACAGCGGGATCTGGATACCCATGTTGGCTCCCACATGCTCCTCGATGATCTCATCGGATGAACCACGATGTCGAGGATTCAATCAATCCGTATACAATTCCCTTTGTCAATCGGTACGTTACTTGCCCGAGACTCGATCGTCGGTATCCCAATACCTCGTTCAATCTCGTTACCGGCAAGTCACTTTACTCGTACCGTAATGCATGATCCCGTGATCAACCACTTGGTCACATTGAGCTCATTATGATGATGCATTACCGAGTGGGCCCAGAGATACCTCTCCGTCATACGGAGTGACAAATCCCAGTCTCGATTCGTGCCAACCCAACAGACACTTTCGGAGATACCCGTAGTGTACCTTTATAGTCACCCAGTTACGTTGTGACGTTTGGCACACCCAAAGCACTCCTACGGTATCCGGGAGTTGCACAATCTCATGGTCTAAGGAAATGATACTTGACATTCGGAAAAGCTATAGCAAACGAACTACACGATCTTTGAGCTATGCTTAGGATTGGGTCTTGTCCATCACATCATTCTCCTAATGATGTGATCCCGTTATCAATGACATCCAATGTCCATAGTCAGGAAACCATGACTATCTTTTGATCAACGAGCTAGTCAACTAGAGGCTCACTAGGGACGTGTTGTGGTCTATGTATTCACACATGTATTACGATTTCCGGATAACACAATTATAGCATGAACAATAGACAATTATCATGAACAAAGAAATATAATAATAACCATTTTATTATTGCCTCTAGGGCATATTTCCAACAGTCTCCCACTTGCACTAGAGTCAATAGTCTAGTTACATTGTGATGAATCGAACACCCATGAGTTCTGGTGTTGATCATGTTTTGCTCTAGGGAGAGGTTTAGTCAACGGATCTGCCACATTCAGGTCCGTATGTACTTTACAAATATCTATATCTCCATTTTGAACACTTTCACGAATGGAGTTGAAGCGACGCTTGATATGCCTGGTCTTCCTATGAAACCTGGGCTCCTTGGCAAGGGCAATAGCTCCAGTGTTGTCACAGAAGAGAGTCATCGGGCCCGACGCATTGGGTATGACTCCTAGGTCGGTAATGAACTCCTTCACCCAGATTGCCTCTTGTGCTGCCTCCGAGGCTGCCATGTACTCCGCTTCACATGTAGATCCCGCCACAACGCTTTGCTTGCAACTGCACCAGCTTACTGCCCCACCATTCAAAATATACACGTATCCGATTTGTGACTTAGAGTCATCCAGATCTATGTCGAAGCTAGCATCGACGTAACCCTTTACGACGAGCTCTTCGTCACCTCCATAAACGAGAAACATATCCTTAGTCCTCTTCAGGTACTTCAGGATATTCTTGACCGCTGTCCAGTGTTCCATGCCGGGATTACTTTGGTACCTTCCTACCAAACTTACGGCAAGGTTTACATCAGGTCTGGTACACAACATAGCATACATGATAGACCCTATGGCCGAGGCATAGGGGACGACACTCATCTTTTCTCTATCTTCTGCCGTGGTCGGGCATTGAGCCGTGCTCAATCTCATACCTTGCAATACAGGCAAGAACCCCTTCTTTGACTGATCCATATTGAACTTCTTCAATATCTTGTCAAGGTACATACTCTGTGAAAGACCAATGAGGCGTCTCGATCTATCTCTATAGATCTTGATGCCTAATATGTAAGCAGCTTCTCCAAGATCCTTCATTGAAAAACACTTGTTCAAGTAGGCCTTTATGCTTTCCAAGAAATATATATCATTTCCCATCAACAGTATGTCATCCACATACAATATGAGAAATGCTACAGAGCTCCCACTCACTTTCTTGTAAATGCAGGCTTCTCCATAAGTCTGCGTAAACCCAAACGCTTTGATCATCTCATTAAAACGAATGTTCCAACTCCGAGATGCTTGCACCAGCCCATAAATCGAGCGTTGGAGCTTGCACACCTTGTCAGCATTCTTAGGATCGACAAAACCTTCCGGCTGCATCATATACAATTCTTCCTTAAGGAATGCCGTTTTGACGTCCATTTGCCATATCTCATAATCATAGAATGCGGCAATTGCTAACATGATTCAGACGGGCTTCAGCTTCGCTACGGGTGAGAAAGTCTCATCGTAGTCAACCCCTTGAACTTGTCGATAACCCTTAGCGACAAGCCGAGCTTTATAGATGGTTACATTACCATCCACGTCTGTCTTCTTCTTAAAGATCCATTTATTTTCTATGGCTCGCCGATCATCGGGCAAGTCAGTCAAAGTCCATACTTCGTTTCCATACATGGATCCTATCTCGGATTTCATGGCTTCCAGCCATTTGTCGGAATCCGGGCCCGCCATCGCTTCTTCATAGTTCGAAGGTTCACCGTTGTCTAACAACATGATTTCCAAGACAGGGTTGCCGTACCACTCTGGTGCGGAACATGTCCTTGTGGACCTACAAAGTTCAGTAGCAACTTGATCTGAAGTTTCATGATCATCATCATTAACTTCCTCTCTAGTCGGTGCAGGCACCTCAGGAACATTTTCTTGAGCTGCGCCACTTACCGGTTCAAGAGGTAATACTTCATCGAGTTCTACTTTCCTCCCACTTATTTTTTTCAAGAGAAACTCTTTCTCTAGAAAGGATCCATTCTTGGCAACAAAGATCTTGCCTTCCGATCTTAGGTAGAAGATATACCCAATAGTTTCTTTAGGGTATCCTATGAAGACGCATTTTTTCGATTTGGGTTCGAGCTTTTCAGGTTGAAGTTTCTTGACATAAGCATCGCATCCCCAAACTTTTAGAAACGATAGCTTAGGTTTCTTCCCAAACCATAATTCATACGGTGTCATCTCAACGGATTTTGACGGAGCCCTATTTAAAGTGAATGCGGCAGTCTCTAAAGCATAGCCCCAAAATGACAGCGGTAAATCGGTAAGAGACATCATAGATCGCACCATATCCAATAGAGTGCGTTTACGACGTTCGGACACACCATTACGCTGAGGTGTTCCAGGCGGCGTGAGTTGTGAAACTATTCCACATTTCCTTAAGTGTGTGCCAAATTCGTGACTCAAGTATTCTCCCCCACGATATGATCGCAAGAACTTGATTTTTCTGTCACGTTGATTTTCAACCTCACTCTAAAATTCCTTGAACTTTTCAAAGGTCTCAAACTTGTGTTTCATTAAGTAGACATACCCATATCTACTCAAGTCATCAGTGAGGGTGAGAACATAACGATAGCCACCGCGAGCCTCAACGCTCATTGGACCGCACACATCAGTATGTATGATTTCCAATAAGTTGGTTGCTCGCTCCATTGTTCCTGAGAACGGAGTCTTGGTCATTTTACCCATGAGGCATGGTTCGCACGTGTCAAATGATTCGTAATCAAGAGACTCCAAAAGTCCATCTGCATGGAGCTTCTTCATGCGTTTGACACCTATGTGACCAAGGCGGCAGGGTCGGCCCTGGGTAGGGGCAAGAAGGGCGATGCCCTAGGGCCCAGCCTGCTGAGGGCCCCCGACCCTGTGCATAGCCTCTAGCCCAACAACTAGCTTATTATTAATAGGTCACCTGTTTCTGAAAAAACAGCTATTAGGTTCTTTATTGTGGAAGGCACTAGCCCAATTTTGATTCGATGGATTCATCTCGTAACACCAGCCGCCGTCGTTTCTTCTTCCTCTGTCTCTTCGTTCCCCATTCTGCTCCTACTCCCAAAGCACGCAGCATGCCTAGCAAATTACTAGTAATGGCTACTGCCGTTGTAGCTGAGTTTTTTTATCCACTTTCAATCTCTCCATCTCACTCCCTTATGAATTAGCCTATAAGTATTCCGCTTGACCAGCGGACGGCAGCACGCTGAGGCAACACTTCATCAACTCAGTCACTTTACAAGTCGCAACTTGACGGTTTCTTGGGTCAAAGGATTACTAATTTCTTGTAATTTCTGAGTCTTTTTCTGCTTGATCTTTGTACTGTTTTTTTGGTTTCCTAGTGATTCCTTGACCGATCTTCTATTTTCTGTACAGGTTGCTCATTTGAGGATACGAGGACCCTAGCTGCCTATCAAGATCCGGCATGCTTGGATTTGGATAGTTGTATTTCTTCTATTTTTCCTCTGCCAAATTCAGGTATTAACGCTCCTTTCTTGTAAAAATGTTGCCTAAAACATTCATCTCGTTTTGATAAAAGAAGAAAGAAAATGCTAGCAGATAAGTTTTGGTAATGAAACAAAAAGATACTTTGAAGAGAAATAAAACATTGCACTTTGTATCAATATAATTGATTTTTTCACTATTGGGCCCACTTTTTAAGTTTGCCCCGGGCCTCTGAAAAGTCAGGACCGGCACTGCAAGGCGGCAGTGCCACAAGTATGTGGGACTATCATTATCAACCTTACATCTTTTGGTATTCACACTATGAATGTGTGTAACATTACGCTCGAGATTCATTAAGAATAAACCATTCACCAGCGGAGCATGACCATAAAACATATCTCTCATATAAATAGAACAACCATTATTCTCGGATTTAAATGAGTAGACATCTCGAATTAAACGTGATCCTGATACAATGTTCATGCTCAAAGCTAGCACCAAATAACAATTATTGAGGTTTAAAACTAATCCCTTAGGTAAATGTAGAGGCAGCGTGCCGACGGCAATCACATCGACCTTGGAACCATTCCCAACGCGCATCGTCACCTCGTCCTTCGCCAGTCTCCGCTTATTCCGCAGCTCCTGCTTTGAGTTACAAATGTGAGCAACCGCACCGGTATGAAATACACAGGAGCTACTACGAGTACTGGTAAGGTACACATCAATTACATGTATATCACATATACCTTTAGTGTTGCCGGCCTTCTTGTCCGCTAAGTATTTGGGGCAGTTCCGCTTCCAGTGACCACTTCCCTTGCAATAAAAACACTCAGTCTCAGGCTTGGGTCCATTCTTTGACTTCTTCTTGGCAGCTTGCTTACCGGGCGCGGCAACTCCCTTGCCGTCCTTCTTGAAGTTCTTTTTACCCTTGCCTTTCTTGAACTTAGTGGTTTTATTCACCATCAACACTTGATGTTCCTTTTTGATTTCCACCTCCGCTGATTTCAGCATTGAATATACCTCAGGAATGGTCTTTTCCATCCCCCGCATATTGAAGTTCATCACAAAGCTCTTGTAGCTCGGTGGAAGCGACTGAAGGATTCTGTCAATGACCGCGTCATCTGGGAGATTAACTCCCAGCTGAGTCAAGCGGTTATGCAACCCAGACATTTTGAGTATGTGCTCACTGACAGAACTATTTTCCTCCATCTTACAACTGAAGAACTTGTCAGAGACTTCATATCTCTCGACCCGGGCATGAGCTTGGAAAACCATTTTCAGCTCTTCGAACATCTCATATGCTCTGTGTCTCTCAAAACACTTTTGGAGCCCCGGTTCTAAGCTGTAAAGCATGCCGCACTGAACGAGGGAGTAATCATCAGCACGTGACTGCCAAGCGTTCATAACGTCTTGGTTCTCTGGGATGGGTGCATCACCTAGCGGTGCTTCTAGGACATAATCTTTCTTGGTAGCTATGAGGATGATCCTCAGGTTCCGGACCCAGTCCGTATAGTTGCTGCCATCATCTTTCAGCTTGGTTTTCTCTAGGAACGCGTTGAAGTTGAGGGCAACATTAGCGTGGGCCATTTGATCTACAAGACATAGTGTAAAGATTTTAGACTAAGTTCATGATAATTAAGTTCATCTAATCAAATTATTCAATGAACTCCCACTCAGATAGACATCCCTCTAGTCATCTAAGTGAAACATGATCCGAGTTAACTAGGCCGTGTCCGATCATCACGTGAGATGGACTAGTCAACATCGGTGAACATCTTCATGTTGATCGTATCTTCTATACGGCTCATGCTCGACCTTTCGGTCTTCCGTGTTCCGAGGCCATGTCTATACATGCTAGGCTCGTCAAGTCAACCTAAGTGTATTGCGTGTGTAAATGTGGCTTACACCTGTTGTATTCGAACGTTAGAATCTATCACACCCAATCATCACGTGGTGCTTCGAAACAACGAACCTTCGCAATGGTGCATAGTTAGGGGGAACACTTTCTTGAAATTATTATGAGGGATCATCTTATTTAAGCTACTGTCGTTCTAAGCAAATAAGATGTAAAACATGATAAACATCACATGCAATCAAATAGTGACATGATATGGCCAATATCATTTGCTCCTTTTGATCTCCATCTTCGGGGCTTCATGATCATCGTTGTCACCGGCATGACACCATGATCTCCATCATCGTGTCTTCTTGAAGTTGTCTCGTCATCCATTACTTCTACTACTATGGCTAACGCTTTAGCAATAAAGTAAAGTAATTACATGACGTTTATGTTGACACGCAGGTCATAAGTAAATAAAGACAACTCCTATGGCTCCTGCCGGTTGTCATACTCATCGACATGCAAGTCGTGATTCCTATTACAAGAACATGATCAATCTCATACATCACATATATCATTCATCACATCCTTTTGGCCATATCACATCACACGGCACATGCTGCAAAAACAAGTTAGATGTCCTCTAATTGTTGTTGCAAGTTTTTACGTGGCTGCTATAGGTTTCTAGCAAGAACATTTCTTACCTACGCCAAAACCACAACGTGATATGCCAATTTCTATTTACCCTTCATAAGGACCCTTTTCATCGAATCCGATCCGATTAAAGTGGGAGAGACAGACACCCGCTAGCCGAGACAGACACTCGCTAGCCACATTATGCAACTAGTACATGTCAATCGGTGGAACCAGTCTCACGTAAGCGTACATGTAAGGTCGGTCCGGGCCGCTTCATCCCACGATGCCGCCGAATCAAGATAAGACTAGTAACGGCAAGCAAATTGACAATATCCACGCCCACAACTGCTTTGTGTTCTACTCGTGCATAGAAACTACGCATAGACCTAGCTCATGATGCCATTGTTGGGGAACATAGCAGAATTTTAAAAAAAAATCTACGCATCACCAAGATCAATCTATGGAGTCATCTAACAACGAGGGAGAGGGGAGTGCATCTACATACCCTTGTAGATCGCGCGCGGAAGCGTTCAAGAGAACGGGGTTGATGGAGTCGTACTCGTCGTGATCCAAATCACCGATGACCTAGCGCCGAACGGACGGCACCTCCGCATTCAACACACGTACGGTTGGGAAGATGTCTCCTCCAACTTGATCCAGCAAGGGGGAAGGAGAAGTTGATGAAGATCCAGTAGCACGACGGCGTGGTGGTGGAAGCAACGGTGATCTCGGCAGGGCGTCACCAAGCTCAGGGAGAGGGAGGAGTGTCACGGGAGGGACAGGGAGGCGCCAGGGGCTAGGGTGCGGCTGCCCTCCCTCCCCCCCCCACTATATATAGGACCCCTAGGGGGGGCGCCGGCCCTAGGAGATTGAATCTCCAAGGGGGGCGGCGGCCAAGGGGGTGGAGTGCCCCCCAAGCAAAGTGGGGCGCCCCCACCCCTAGGGTTTCCAACCCTAGGCGCAGGGGGAGGCCCATGGGGGGCGCACCAGCCCACTAGGGGCTGGTTCCCCTCCCACTTCAGCCCATGGGGCCCTCCGGGATAGGTGGCCCCACCCGGTGGACCCCCGGGACCCTTCTGGTGGTCCCGGTACAATACCGATTACCCCTGAAACTTTCCCGATGGCCGAAACTTGACTTCCTATATATAAATATTCACCTCCGGACCATTCCGGAACTCCTCGTGACATACGGGATCTCATCCGGGACTCCGAACAACTTTCGGGTTACCGTGTACTAATATCTGAACAACCCTAGCGTCACCGAACCTTAAGTGTGTAGACCCTACGAGTTTGGGAGACACGCAGACATGACAGAGAAGACTCTCTGGTCAATAACCAACAGCGGGATCTGGATACCCATGCTGGCTCCCACATTCTCCTCAATGATCTCATCAGATGAACCACGATGTCGAGGATTCAATCTATTCGTATACAATTCCCTTTGTTAATTGGTACGTTACTTGCCCGAGACTCGATCATCGGTACCCCAATACCTTGTTCAATCTCATTACCGGCAAGTCACTTTACTCGTACCGTAATGCATGATCCCGTGATCAACCACTTGGTCACATTGAGCTCATTATGATGATGCATTACCGAGTGGGCCCAGAGATACCTCTCCGTCATACGGAGTGACAAATCCCAGTCTCGATTCGTGCCAACCCAACAGACACTTTCGGAGATACCTGTAGTGTACCTTTATAGTCACCCAGTTACGTTGTGACATTTGGCACACCCAAAGCACTCCTACGGTATCAGGGAGTTGCACAATCTCATGGTCTAAGGAAATGATACTTGACATTCGGAAAAGCTATAGCAAACGGACTACACGATCTTTGAGCTATGCTTAGGATTGGGTCTTGTCCATCACATCATTCTCCTAATGATGTGATCCCGTTATCAATGACATCCAATGTCCATAGTCAGGAAACCATGACTATCTTTTGATCAACGAGCTAGTCAACTAGAGGCTCATAGGGACGTGTTGTGGTCTATGTATTCACACATGTATTACGATTTCCGGATAACACAATTATAGCATGAACAATAGACAATTATCATGAACAATAAAAATATAATAATAACCATTTTATTATTGCCTCTAGGGCATATTTCCAACAGAAAGGTGTTCTCTGGGCTGCTCAAGCTACTAAGTTTGGTTACTCCTGGAATGTTGGCAATAGTAAGAAAGTCAGGTTTTGGGAGGATCGGGTCGACCCCTCTAGCTACTCTATACTGGGGCTTATATAACATTGCCAATGAGCACGATTGCACCTTAGACCAAGTTTGGGATGGCTCTAACCTTAAGATTACTTTTAGGAGATGTTTTTCTAGTGAGCTTCTCTCTTTGTGGTTTGAGCTAGTAGAGATTGCTAAATCCATTGTTTTTACTTCGGGTGAGGACTCGCTTATTTGGGACGTTAATCCCAACGGGGTTTACTCTGTAAAATCTTTGTATAATGTAGTTAATTTTAGGGGTGTGCTTCCCATTAACACTCCTGCTGTGTGGAAAATCAAGATCCCTGCCAGGATTCATATTTTTTATGGTTGGTGGTTAATAACAAGATTTTGACCAGAGATAACCTAGATAGAAGACAGAATGTACCTGACTTATCTTGTGTTTTCTGTTCGTGTGATGAATCTTGCCACCATTTATTTTTTGGATGCGATGTTATGACTGAATTCTGGAGAAACATCTCCAGGATCACTGACTACAATAGGGCAGTCAACATGCTATCCTTGTCAGACTGTTGGCTTAGAGGGGGGTAATATGAGTGCCACAAATATTGTGCATTCAGCCGACCTTTGGGCCATTTGGAATACCAGGAATGACTTAATTTTTAACTGCACCAAATGGCTTAACATACAGGTGCTGTGGTGCAAGATGACCTCATACGCTGCACGGTGGGAACCGCTGTCTGTAGACCCTGTTAAGAAGCAAATTCAGAACATGGTGCGGGAGCTGGAGACTGTGAGCAAAGCTCCATTACCGTTGATGTGGCCGGATCCAGGCTGAGGAGCTGGGTGCAGTTTTTGCTTTTAGTTGGTAATTGAGCCTGTGGCTCTGGAGTTAGACAGGGGAGGTGGCTAGTTTTCTTTGCCTTAATTTGTGTCCATCTTCCTTGTAACAGCTGGCTACTAGCCTTTTTTTCCTCTTTGCTTTAGTGTGCGGTAGTGTTACTTCTGTAGTTACTGTGCTGTCGTTCTTTGTTGTACTGAACCGTTGTGATTTCTTTGCTTTGCAATGGAATCGGGGCTGGGCCCTCTTCTTCTAAAAAATCTTGTGCGGCGATTTGCGGCTATCACATTTTCTTCGTTGTCCCGCCGTTCACCGGTGCTGTTGGCTCGCTCTAGGATTAGTGCAGTCTTTACTAACTTGTGTCAGTGCGTGTGTTTGCTTGAATGCATGAATTAGTTGTGTCGCCAATCGTTGTTCGATGACGGATAAAGCGTTTAGAAGGGAGTTCTTAGGCCGAGGACCCAAAAAATGTGGCCCATGTGCACGATGCCATGAACCATTTTCTTTCTCGTTATTCCTTTTTCCCAGCGAAGCAAATACTCCCTCCGTTCTCAAATATAAGTCTTTTTAGAGATTCCAACAAATGACCACATACGGAGTAAAATAAGTGAATCTACACTCTAAAATATGTCTACATACATTCGTATGTTGTAGTCCATTTGAAATGTCTAAAAAAACTTATATTTAGGAACAGAGAGAGTACAATTCTAAAGAACACAGTCAACGCAATTCATATGCATCATGCTTGCATGATTTTTTTCACCAAAATGAAAGTGGGGCATCCACCCCACCTTGCCCTACGGGGTCCTCCGCCTGTGGTCTCATTTAATTTCTCTTGGCCTCTTCAGTCCCGTCTCTTTTTGAGTAGCTTTGACATGACAAAGACTCACTTATTGCACTTATCATCTATCTTCTTCTCTCTTCGGACCACTGCCTTCCTATCATACACACTAGTTACTGTATCTGCTATCATCCATTGTGTTGGACATGCCCGTCTCTTCTTTTCATTGTTCTAGTATTCACATTTTTTGGTGTCTTTTCTTGTTGTGTATTTTGTGAATTATTTCTCATACACCTAAGAACTTTCGCCCAACCACCATACCCTACTCTTTCGAATTGTCACCTCATTTCTCCCTCTCCAAACCCATTTACATTTACTGTTCATTTTCATCTTCAACCTCTCATTTTCATTCTTTCGCATTGTCTTTGAATCCCTTACATCTCGTCCCCTTTAATATGGCCATTTTGACCTACATGTAGCAGTAGCCTGGCTATGTGGGAGTCACGGCCGCATCGTTTACTAGTCTCTCATTGCATCCCTCTGCTAGATATGGATGTGCTATCGGATATGTTGCTATGCAACTGCAAGTTTACTATATGTCTGTTTGGTTCCTAGATTTGATCTTCCTTTGTTTTGTTGCAACTTGTTTACAAACTGGCCCGCTATTTTTATCTTTGAGTAAACCACAAGAGCATTATATTTCTATTATATGAGAAAAAAGATGTTACATACATTTACACAAGTGCACGGGAAGAATTGCACCAGATCCCTAAAACAATTCATGATGGCTACTCGTGAAAACATGAATCTACAGGAGCTCCAACGCATGTATCTGCCACTGCCTGATCAATACCTCTTCACATATTTTCCTTTAGGCACTGAAAACACGATGGTTTCTTTCCTTCCAAATGTTATATATGGCAAAAATATGAGGTCTCTACTACAATCATGAGGTCTTTGGTCCAAGCGCGAGTGGATGGAGATTCATGGGATGGGCTCGATTTTTTCGCTTGTTGTATACTCGATATACTCGGATCATTTTGACAGGGCCGGCCCTGGGTAGGGGCAAGAAGGGCGATGCCCTAGGGCCCAGCCTGCTGAGGGGCCCCGACCCTGTGCATAGCCTCTAGCCCAACAACTAGCTTATTATTAATAGGTCACATGTTTCTGAAAAAAACAGCTATTAGGTTCTTTATTGTGGAAGGCACTAGCCCAATTTTGATTCGATGGATTCATCTCGTAACACCAGCCGCCGTCGTTTCTTCTTCCTCTGTCTCTTCGTTCCCCATTCTGCTCCTACTCCCGAAGCACGCAGCATGCCTAGCAAATTACTAGTAATGGCTACTGCCGTTGTAGCTGAGTTTTTTATCCACTTTCAATCTCTCCATCTCACTCCCTTATGGATTAGCCTATAAGTATTCCGCTTGACCAGCAGACGACAGCACGCTGAGGCAACACTTCATCAGCTCAGTCACTTTACAAGTTGCAACTTGACAGTTTCTTGGGTCAAAGGATTACTAATTTCTTGTAATTTCTGAGTCTTTTTCTGCTTGATCTTTGTACTGTTTTTTTGGTTTCCTAGTGACTCCTTGACTGATCTTCTATTTTCTGTACAGGTTGCTCATTTGAGGATACAAGGACCCCAGCTGCCTATCAAGATCCGGCATGCTTGGATTTGGATAGCTGTATTTCTTCTATTTTTCCTCTGCCAAATTCAGGTATTAACGCTCCTTTCTTGTAAAAATGTTGCCTAAAAACATTCATCTTATTTTGATAAAATAAGAAAGAAAATGCTAGCAGATAAGTTTTGGTAATGAAACAAAAAGATACTTTGAAGAGAAATAAAACATTGGCTTTGTATCAATATAATTGATTTTTTTCACTATTGGGCCCACTTTTTAAGTTCGCCCCGGGCCTCTGAAAAGTCAGGAACGACCCTGCATTTTGGATATATGCAAGTACATGATGTATGCCCTCAAAGAAATTCGCAAGGGTAGGTGCAGGGGGTTCACACTTGCCGCCACAGGATTGCCTTGTAATTCAGAAATTCGCTTTGTCCCATGCGTTTAGTGCTTAATTACTATACGTGGGGTCTTCATGCATGCAACTTTTGGCAGACTCAAGCTCCACCCACCCCACACCATGCTTTTTCTTGTCACTTCCAAATTTGAATATGTTATATCTTTTGAACCAAAAGTCCCAAAAAATTATGTTTGCATATTTGTGTTCCTTGTGACGAGGGCTTTCAAACAAGGCCACTCTTGAATAAGTTTTGACCAGGTTTACTTTTTCCCCAAGTTTGAAATATTGAAACATAGCATTTGTAATTTTAAGTTTTTGCCAAGTTTCACGATGTTTCATATGAATCAACTCATTTCATAATATTAAGTTTATGTTTAAGGTTTAGGGCTTAGGGTTTAAGTTTTAGTATTTGAAATTTGGTGAATCGATCCTTCATTTTATCAAGTTTTAACAGGTGAAACTTGGTGAAGTTTTTAAAACTTGTCAAACCATATTCAATATTGGTCTTCTTTGAAAGCCCTTGTTGCAAGGAACAAAAATATGAAACACAACATAAATTGGACTTTCAGTTCAAAAGATATAATATATTCAAAATTGGAATTAAAAAGCATGAGAAATGAGATGGGTGCAACATGCCTATAGCAAATTATCGCCAAGACACGATCAAGGGACCAATTGAGTTTCCAAATCTTGATCCAATCGTACGGTCCAAAATGCCCCAAAAAAGTGTGTTCCTCCACACCTGGGTGTGACAAACCCTGATAATCCACAAGTATAGGGGATTGCAACAGTTTTCGAGGGTAGAGTATTCAACCCAAATTTATTGATTCAACACAAGGGGAGCCAAAGAATATTCTCAAGTATTAGCAGCTGAGTTGTCAATTCAACCACACTTGGATAACTTAATATCAGCAGCAAAGTGTTTAGTAGCAAAGTAATATGATAGTAGTGATAACGGTAGCAAAAAGTAACGGTAGCAAAAGTGATACTTTTGGTTTTATAGTGATTGTAACAGTAGCAACGAAAAAAGTAAATGAGCGAAGAACAATATATGAAAAGCTCATAGGCAATGGATCAGTGATGGATAATTATGCCGAATGCGATCGATCATGTAACAGTCATAACCTAGGGTGACACATAACTAGCTCCAGTTCATCAATGTAATGTAGGTATGTATTCCAAATATAGTCATACGTGCTTATGGAAAAGAACTTGCATGACATCTTTTGTCCTACCCTCCCCTGGCAGCGGGGTCCTATTGGAAACTAAGGGATATTAAGGCCTCCTTTTCATAGAGTACCGGACCAAAACATTAACACATAGTGAATACATGAACTCCTCAAACTATGGTCATCATCGGTAAGTATCCCGATTATTGTCACTTCGGGGTTAACGAATCATAACACATAATAGGTGACTAGACTTGCAAGATAGGATCAAGAACTCTCATATATTGATGAAAACCTAATAGGTTCAAATCTGAAATCATGGCACTCGGGCCCTAGTGACAAGCATTAAGCATAGCAAAGTCATAGCAACATCAATCTCAGAACATAGTGGATACTAGGGATCAAACCCTAACAAAACTAACTCGATTACATGATAAATCTCATCCAATCCATCACCGTCCAGCAAGACTGCGATGGAATTACTGATGCACGGTGGTGAGCATCATGAAATTGGTGATGGAGGAAGGTTGATGATGACGATGGTGAGGGATTCCCCTCTCTGCAGCCCCGAATGGACTCCAGATCAGCCCTCCCGAGAGAGTTTAGGGCTTGGCGGCGGCTCCGTGTCGTAAAACGCGTTGAATCCTTCTCCCTGATTTTTTCTCCCCGAAAGTGAATATATGGAGTCAAGGTTGAGGTCGGTGGAGCGTCAGGGGGCCCACGAGGCAGGGGGCGCGCCCAAGGGGGTAGGGCGCGCCCCCACCCTCGTGGACAGGTGGTGGCCCCCTGACGTGGATCTTTCTTCCAGTATTTTTTATATATTTCAAAATAATTCTCCGTTTATTTTCAAGTCATTACGAGAACTTTTATTTCTGCACAAAAATAACACCATGACAATTCTGCTAAAAACAACGTCAGTCCAGGTTAGTTCCATTCAAATCATGCAAGTTAGAGTCCAAAACAAGGGCACAAGTGTTTGGAAAAGTAGATACGACGGAGACGTATCAACTCCCCCAAGCTTAAACCTTTGCTTGGCCTCAAGCAATTCAGTTGATAAACTGAAAGTGATAAAGAAAAACTTTTACGAACTCTGTTTGCTCTTGTTGTTGTAAATATGTAAAGCCAACATTCAAGTTTTCAGCAAAGATTACGAACTAACCATATTCAGAATAACATTTAGGTCTCATGTTTACTCATATCAATGGCATAATCAACTAGCGAGCAATAATAATAAATCTCGGATGACAACACTTTCTCAAAACAATCATAATATGATATAACAAGATGATATCTCGCTAGCCCTTTCTGAGACCGCAAAACATAAATGCAGAGCACCTTTAAAGATCAAGGACTGACTAGACATTGTAATTCATGGTAAAAGAGATCCAGTCAAGTCATACTCAATGTAAACTAACACTAATGGATGCAAATGACAGCGGTGCTCTCCAACTGCTGCTTTTTAATAAGAGGATGATGAGTCAACATAAAAGTAAATAGATAGGCCCTTCGCAGAGGGAAGCATGGATTTGTAGAGGTGCCAGAGCTCAGTTTTGAAATAGATATGAACAATATTTTGAGCGGTATACTTTCATTGTCAACATAACAACTGAGAGATCTTGATATCTTCCATGCTACACACATTATAGGCGCTTCCTAAACAGAATGGTAAAGTTTATACTCCCCCTCCACCAACAAGCATCAATCCATGGCTTGCTCGAAACAACGAGTGCCTCCAACTAACAAGAGTCCCGGGGGAGTTTTGTTTGCAGTTATTTTGATTTGATTTGCATAAAGCATGAGACTGGGCATCCCGGTGACCAGCCGTGAGTGAGGAGCGGAGTCCACTCCTCTTGAGAATAACCCGCCTAGCATGGAAGATACAGACAACCCTAGTTGATACATGAGCTATTCGAGCATACAAAACAGAATGTTTATTTGAAGGTTTAGAGTTTGGCACATACACATTTACTTGGAACGGCAGGTAGATACTGTATATAGGTAGGTATGGTGGACTCATATTGAACAACTTTGGGGTTTATGGAATTGGATGCACAAGAAGTATTCCCGCTTAGTACAAGTGAAGGCTAGAAAAAGACTGGGAGGTGACCACCTAGAGAGCGACAACAGTCATTAACATGCATTAAAATTAATCAACACCGAATGCAAGCATGAGTAGGATATAATGCACCATGAACATAAATATCGTAGAGGCTATGTTGATTTTGTTTCAACTACATGCGTGAACATGTGCCAAGTCAAGCCACTCGAATCATTCAAAAGAGGATACCACCCTATCATACCACATCACAACCATTTTAATAGCATCTTGGCATGCAAGGTAAACCATTATAAGCTCCTAGCTAATTAAGCATTGCATAATCAACTATAATGTCTAATTGTCATTGTAAACATGTTTATTCATAATAGGATGAATCAGGAACGATGAAGTAATCATATTTACAAAAACAAGAGAGGTCGAGTTCATACCAGATTTTCTCATCTCAATAAGTTCATCATATAATCATCATTATTACCTTTCACTTGCACGACCGAATAGTGTGGATAATAATAAATATGCATGTGCATTGGACTAAGCTGGAATCTGCAAACTTCAATTCAAGAGAGAAGACAAGGTAATACGGGCTCTTTGTTAGATCAACAATAATGCATATGAGAGCCACTCAACATTTTAATCAAGGTCTTCTCTTCTTGACCCCAAAGGAGAGAAAAGAAACAAAACTATTTACACGGGAAAGCTCCCAACAAGCAAAAGAGGAACGAGAAATCTTTTTGGGTTTTCTTTTTAATTACTACTACTACATCATGAAAAGTAAACTAGCTAAAAGCTACAACTAATTTTTTTGTTTTTCTTAAGGTTTATCAAACACACAAGAGGAAAGCATAAAAAAGGAAGTAAACTAACATGGATGATACAGTGAAAAAGTATGAGCACTGACAACTAGCATGAGTGTGTGAACATGAATGTAATGTCGGCGAGAAATACACACTCCCCCAAGCTTAGGCTTTTGCCTAAGTTGGTCTATGGCCACGGCTGGCCTGGCGGACATCCAAAGTTGTAGCTGGGGTCGTACTGAGATGCAGCGGCAATTGCCTGATGAGCTGCAGCTTGGAGGCAAGCTGTCTCCGCCCTCCTCTCATACTCGGTCGCCTCCTCTCTGGTTATAACATATCTCCCTTTTTCCTGAAAGTCAAAGAAAATAGGAGTAGGGAGAGCGATGTGATAGGTGTGTCGTCTGTCAAAGATTAGTCAGTACTGGAGGAACTGATCGTTCCTCTCAACAAACTGATGACGAACCATAGCATCATAATCTAGATAAGAAGGAGGCAACTCAATATCATCTCCATGTATGGGTATCTCAAGAAAGTTAGCTATACGAGTTGCATAAATTCCACCAAAGAAATCTCCATGAATACGATTATTATGCAACCTACGTGCAACAATAGCCCCTAAGTTGTATTGTTTATCTCCTAAAATAGGGCTCTTGAGAACGCTAAGATCAGGTATACACATGTGACATGCTTCATCTTTACCGTTTATGCACCTTCCTATGAAGAGAGCAAAATAATGTATAGTAGGAAAATGAATGCTCCCTATGGTAGCTTGCATCACATCTCTAGATTCCCCCACAGTTATACTAGCAAGAAAATCTCTAAATTCAGATTTGCGAGGTTCACTAACATCACCCCACTGTGGGAGTTTACAAGCAGTGTTAAAATCTTCTAAGTCCATGATATAAGATTTATCATAAAGATCAAACAGGACAGTTTGAGAATTGTGTGATGATGAAAATTTAAACCTTCTCATAAATGAATTAGTTAAATAGAGGTATTGACTGCACTTATCTGCCTCGAAGCTCTCAAGATCAGTATTACGCACATATGCATCAAATTCCTCTTTAATTCCTGCTTGAATCATGAAATCCTCTAACGGCCATTCACAAGGCCGCACTTGAGCATCCCTTGGTGGTTCCTCGTCCGCATCACGTATTGCGAGTATGGGTCCTTGCTTCCTTGAAGAACCACCTTGGTACATTTTCCTAAATATATTTCTTGCTCTGAAAAATTTCTGAATTTTTTAGTAACTCAAAATAAAAGTGAACCGAACTCAACAATATTGATAGCAACTACTCCTACAAGTGCCTAGAGGCAATATCATGGATTAAAAATACTTTTGACCATATAAATTTGACATGCAAGCTCAAGAACAAGGTCACCTAAGCAGCAAAAATTTGCAATGAATAAAGCACTAGAACAAAAACTAATTGGACCATCGGAGGAGTCACATACCAAAGAACAATCCCCCAAAGCAGTTTTGTGAATGGAGCTTTGAGCAAGGAGATCGAAAATGGCAGCAAGATGAGCTTGGACTCGGGTTTGAGCTGGCTAGTGATGTTTTTGGGAGGAAGAAGGAGTGTATGGTAGCTGGAATAAGTGAAGGGGAGCCACCATGGGCCCACGAGGCAGGTGGGCATGCCCTGGACCCTCGTGGCCAGGTGCTTGCTCCTCCTGCTGTGTTCTCAGTGCCAGATATTCTCAAATATTCTAGAAAAAACATATTTAAATTTCAGGGCATTTGGAGAACTTTTATTTTCGGGGTATTTTTTATTGCATGGATAATTCAGAAAATAGACAGAAATTACTGTTCCTGCTTTATTCAATATAAATAACAGAAAGTAAAAAGGAGGGTACAGAGAGTTGTGTTTGCTAAATTCATCCATCTCATGCTCATCCAAAGGAATCCACTAACAAGGTTGATCAAGTCTTATTAACAAACTCATTTCGAATAACATGAAACCAGAGAATTTTCGAATAACACTAGGTTACCTCAACGGGGATATGCACATCCCCAACAATAAGAATGTCATATTTCTTCTTGGCGGTTGGAAGAGGAAATTCAAAACCTCCAATAGTAATTGTTGAAATTTTTCCAATAGAATTGATACTGTGGACTTGAGGTTGTTTCCTCGGAAAGTGTACCATATGCTCATTACCATTAACATGAAAAGTGACATTGCCTTTGGTGCAATCAATAACAGCCCCTGTAGTATTCAAAAAGGGTCTTCCAAGAATAATAGACATACTATCATCCTCGGGAATATCAAGAATAATAAAGTCCGTTAAAATAGTAACGTTTGCAACCACAACAGGAACATCGTCACAAATACCGACAGGTATAGCAGTTGATTTATCAGCCATTTGCAAAGATATTTCAGTAGGTGTCAACTTATTCAAATCAAGTCTACGATATAAAGAGAGAGGCATAACACTAACACCGGCTCCAAGGTCACATAAAGCAGTTTCAACATAGTTTCTTTTAATGGAGCATGGTATAGTTGGTACTCCTGGATCTCCAAGTTTCTTTGGTATTCCACCCTTAAAAGTATAATTAGCAAGCATGGTGGAAATTTCAGCTTCCGGTATCTTCCTCTTATTTGTAACGATATCCTTCATATATTTAGCATAAGGATTCATTTTAAGCATATCAGTCAAACGCATACGCAAAAAGATAGGTCTAATCATTTCAGCAAAGCGCTCAAAATCCTCATCATCCTTTATCTTGGATGGTTTAGGAGGAAAAGGCAAGGGCTTCTGAACCCATGGTTCTCTTTCTTTACCGTGCTTCCTAGCAACAAAGTCTCTCTTATCATAACGTTGATTCTTTGATTGTGGGTTATCAAGATCAACATCAGGTTCAATCTCTACACCATTATTGCTAGGTTGAGCATCAACATGAACATCATCATTAACATTATCACTAGGTTCATGTTCATTACCAGATTGTGTTTCAGCATCATAAATATAAATATCATTGGGATTCTCAGGTGTGTCTACAACAGGTTCACTAGAAGCATGCAAAGTCCTATCATTTTTCCTTTTCTTCCTTTTAGAAGGACTAGGTGCGTCTACATTAGCTCTCTGAGAATCTTGCTCAATTCTCTTAGGGTGGCCCTCAGGATACAAAGGTTCCTGAGTCACTTTACCTCCTCTAGTTGCAACTCTAACAGCAAAGTCATTATTTTTATTATTCAAATCATTCTAAGCTTTAAGTACTTGTTCTACTTGAGTGGTAACCATAGAAGCATGTTTACTAATAAGTTTAAGTTCACCTTTAACATTAGCCATATAATCACTCAAGTGTTCAATCATATAAGCATTATGTTTCAATTGTCTACCAACATAAGCATTAAAATCTTCTTGCTTAACCATAAAGTTATCAAATTCATCCAAACATTGGCTAGCAAACTTAGCAGGAGGGATTTTAGCTTTATCATATCTATAGAGAGAATTTACCTTTACTACCTATGTCGAGTTATCAAGACCATGTGTTTCTTCAACAGATGATGAATTAAGACCATGTATTTCTTCAACAGAAGGTAAATTCTTAACATCTTCAACTTTTATACCTTTTTCTTTCATAGATTTCTTTGCCTCTTGCATATATTCGGGACTGAGAAATAGAATACCCCCTTTCTTCAGAGTTGGCTTAGGAGTTGGTTCAGGAAGTGTCCAATTAATTTCATTGGTCAACATATTATTCAATAGAATTTCAGCTTGATCAACCGTTCTTTCCCTGAAAACACAACCAGCACAACTATCCAGGTAATCTCTGGAAGCATCGGTTAGTCCATTATAAAGATATCAAGTATTTCATTTTTCTTGAGAGGATGATCAAGCAAAGCATTAAGTAATTTGAGAAGCCTCCCCCAAGCTTGTGGGAGACTCTCTTCTTCAATTTGCACAAAATTATATATTTCCCTTAAAGCAGCTTGTTTCTTATGAGCGGGGAAATATTTAGCAGAGAAGTAATAAATCATATCCTGGGGACTACACACACAACCAGGATCAAGAGAATTAAACCATATCTTAGCATCACCCTTTAATGAGACCAAAAATAATTTAAGGATATAATAGTAGTGAGTTTTCTCATCATTAGTAAACATGGTAGCTATATCATTTAATTTAGCAAGATGTGCCACAACAGCTTCAGATTCATAGCCATAAAAAGGATCAAATTCAACCAAAGTAATTAACTCAGGATCAGCAGAGAAATCATAATCCTTATCAGTAATAAAGATAGGTGAAGTAGCATAAGAAGGATCATATTTCATTCTAGCATTCAGATATTTTTGTTTAAGCTTAGCTAATAATTTCTTAAGATCACTTCTATCATTGCAGGCAAGAAAGTCTCTAGCAGTTTCTTCATCCATAACATAACCCTCGGGAACAACATGCAATTCATATCTAGGGGGAGAATCTTCATCATCACTTTCATCAATATTATCAGTTTCAATAATTTCATTCTCTCTAGCCCTAGCAAGTTGTTCATCAAGAAATTCACCAGGTGGCACAGTAGTATCAGGCATAGAAGTAGTTTCATCATAAGTATCATGTAAAGCAGAAGTGGCATTATCAATAACATGCGATATATCAGAATCAATAGCAGAAGCAGGTTTAGGTGTCACAAGCTTACTCAAAACAGAAGGTGAGTCAAGTGGAGAGCTAGATGGCAGTTCCTTACCTCCCCTCGTAGTTGAGGGATAAATCTTGGTTCTTGGATCTTTCAAGTTCTTCATAATGATAAGCAGATATAAATCCCAAGTGACTCAAAGAATAGAGCTATGCTCCCCAACAACGGCGCCAGAAAATGTTCTTGATAACCCACAAGTATAGGAGATCGCAACAGTTTTCGAGGGTAGAGTATTCAACCCAAATTTATTGATTCGACACAAGGGGAACCAATGAATATTCTCAAGTATTAGCAACTGAGTTTTCAATTCAACCACACCTGGATAACTTAATATCTGCAGTAAAGTGTTTAGTAGCAAAGTAATATGATAGTGGTGATAATGGTAGCAAAAAGTAACGGTAGCAAAAGTGATATTTTTGGATTTTGTTGTGATTGTAATAGTAGCAACAGAAAAGTATATAAGCGAAGAACAATATATGGAAAGCTCATAGGCAATGGATCGGTGATGGAGAATTATGCCGGATGCAATCGATCATGTAACAGTCATAACCTAGGGTGACACAGAACTAGCTCCAGTTCATCAATGTAATGTAGGCATGTATTCCGAATATAGTCATACATGCTTATGGAAAAGAACTTGCATGACATCTTTTGTCCTACCCTCCCGTGGCAGTGGGGTCCTATTGGAAACTAAGGGATATTAAGGCCTCCTTTTAATAGAGTACCAGACTAAAGCATTAACACATAGTGAATTCATGAACTCCTAAAACTATGGTCATCACCGATAAGTATCCCGATTATTGTCACTTCGGGGTTAACGGATCATAACACATAATAGGTGACTATAGACTTGCAAGATAGGATCAAGAACGCACATATATTCATGAAAACATAATAGGTTCAGATCTGAAATCATAGCACCCGGGCCCTAGTGACAAGCATTAAGCATAGCAAAGTCATAGCAACATCAATCTCAGAACATAATGGATACTAGGGATCAAACCCTAACAAAACTAACTCGATTACATGATAAATCTCATCCAGCCCATCACCGTCCAGCAAGCCTACGATGGAATTACTCACGTACAGCGGTGAGCATCATGAAATTGGTGATAGAGGAAGGTTGATGATGACGATGGTGACGGATTGTAACATCCCAAAATTCTAAATTTTGTAATGTTATATTAAATAAATAGTTTTGATTGATTGTTTGATTGTTGTGTGATTGATTGACTGAAATTGAGTGAAATTTAAACTTTTTGAAAGTTAAATTAGAGGAATAAAAGGACTTTCCCAAACTTTCATTTTGCTTTTATGATCTCCGTGAATTCAAATTCTTTTCAAATACAAATCCCTAGAGAGAAGTTGACATGACTTCTTCCATTTAAATAAATGAAAAAGGTTTCTGAAAATATTTGAAAGTTATTTGGAAATATTTTCCAACTTAGAAACTTTATGCAACTCAATGATTTTCATGAGAGAAGATAAAATGACTTCTTCGAAACATATGAAATATTTTTTTGAAGGACCAGCGAAGGCTGGTGTTTCATTGAACATAAGCAGGGAGGAGATGACAAAGCGATAAAGGTGGAGATTCGAAGATCAAGGAGACTAAGTAAGAAGAAGATCAGAGAAAAACAAAAGTGCCACCAGGCACATGCCGCTAGCCTACTCTCCCGGCGGGTCCCCGAAGGGGCTCTGAATTGACTTGATGCCGGCTTGTTGCCAGAGGCTTAGCCCTCTCCTGATCTCATTGAGGATGTCTTCCACCTTGGCCTCTTTTGCAACATATGAAATATGAGTTGGAAGTTTTAAAAGAATTAAATTCAAAGTCCCATTGAAATTATTTTCAATTTGGGGTTATTTGGTTTTTATTCAAATTATTTTCTTCCAAAAATAAAATATATGGAAAATAGGGTAAAATGATTCCCTACATCAGAAAATTGGAGAGAAATAAATTTGAATTAAATTTGTATTTCTAAAATGATTTTTATTGGGTTTTATTGTAGAAGTAGCACTGTTTGAATTATTTGAATTTCTTGTCGATTTTATTTGAAACTAGAATAATGTTCAAGTTGTAGAAAATATTTTTCTGAAAATTTTGATATATAAAATTTTATTTTATTTTTTGTTATTCGGTTCTCCTTCTGTTTCTTTTTTTAGAAAAAGTTGCACGTACGGCCCATTATTATTGTTGCCCACGCGCGCATCATAGTAGCTGCCGACGCCCCATTATTTTTTTTCCTATATGGGCCAGGCCCAGCTGGCCATATTCCTTCACCATATTTTTGTTCATAGTTTTTTTCCTTTTCTTTTCAATTGCTCAAAAAAAAAAAATTGCAGTGTGCGCGGACGGCCGAACCGCCTAAAGGCCTTTTGGCCCAAGGCGCACCTCTTCTTTCTTTTCTATTTTTCGTCTACTTTTAGTCCCACATTACTTAGTCTTTGACCCCTAAACCTTTTTTCTATCTATAAATATAGACCCATAGAGCCTCCAAAAATCATCTGATTCGGGTTAAATCAATATTTTGGTTTGACTAGATTCATTAAAAAAATATTTTTTTCTCTTCTCCGACGGGATTTCTGGAAATTGTCTCCTCTCTTTGAAGTCGTCTTTTCTCTACCTTATAAAGGTATATTTCTTCTTTTTTATACTCCCGTAGTTTATTATGTTTAGACTAGTACGGTAGAATAATCAGATTATCAATTAGTCTATGTATTTATACATTAGACCTAGAATTCTTTTAGTCGTAACTATTTTTATTCCGTAAAACAGCTTGACCCTGATTTTTCAAACAACCATAACTTTTTACTCGTTCATCCAAATTAGATGAAACCATCGCCTATAGTTTTGTCTTGTTTTCACCTATCCAGTGAACCCGTCACATCAACTTTTTGAAATTTTCAAATTTCAAAATTTGTTCAGATTCATATTCGAACTTCGTTTGATCGTAACTTGAGTTCTATAACTCCGATTCAGTTGATTCATTTTGCAAATCGAAGCACTTGACCTAAACTTTCTGATAAGACCAAATCCACCCAATTTTGGTACTGTTAGAAATTGTTTTCTGTTACAAGAGTTAATTGCTTGTTTTCGAAGATTTCCGAAGTCTTTTCTTTGATTCTTTTGCATGAGTGCTTATGTATGCAGTTGCTTGCTCACGATAGATTGAACGAAGTGTGACGTGTAGAACTATCAGTAGTTATGAGTGCGAATCATCTTCATCAACAGTACAAGGCAAGTTTACACTTTGACCATACTTTTCATTACCTAGTTTTTATGCATTAGTTTCACCCTCAAACATTGCATGGTTAGGATCTGATTTATATGTGGGTATTGGGAAGTAGTTGATGAGGTAGGAACCTATTATCCTGCATTCAAACCTTGGGAGTTACTTCTACGTTATGCTCATACTGCTCTGCTAAGCTCGTAGACGTGGATTGGTTGGCTGATTCATGACAGATGTGAGAGTTATTATTTAATGGTTAATTTAAGGTGGCTATTTTAATACACATCTGGGTGGAATGGTAGGGGCACCCTGGAGCACCCAGTGGTCTGCCCGGGCACCTGGAGAACCCAGTGCTTGACCAAGGGGATCCCGGAGGACCCGTGTGATCACCCTATGGAATGCCACCCATGCTCAAAGGGATCAAAATATTACTCATGCTAGAAACGTCCGTGTGCAGCCACAAGCCATTATGGGCTCTGGCATAGTTGAGTAAGTTGCGTGAGCTCTCGAAGAGGTGGACTAGAAGATGTAGGGGGAAAGTAGGTGTAATGGTCCACCCAGAGTAAAGAGTTAATGCTTTTGAAAGACTGTGTCTCGGTCATCCGTTTCTCAAACACCCTGTAGTGCGATAAATTCAACGGAGGAGATCAAGTCTTGTGGGGAAAAGTGCGCAAACCTCTGCAGAGTTTACAAACTAATCATGATTAGCCGTGTCCCCGGTTATGGACATCTTGAGTATCTGGTTCTTGGATTATCATATTGATCTCGCCACTTTACTTAATTAATTTGTTGGGTTATGATTATTACTTTGGGATTGAGTTAGAGGAACCTTCTCAATGTTTTCAACAAACTTTGTAGTTAAACAAAATATATTCCTTTGTTGTAGGGAAAAATTGGCTTTATGAAAAAAATAAACTTAGAGCTTTCCACCAGCCATATATGCATGTAGTGATAGCTATTATTCATCATTATCCTATGGTGTAAATTTGCCAGTACATTCAATGTACTGACCCTTTGTGGCTGCAACGTCTCATGTTGCAGGATTTTTACGACGAGTAAGTGATACGTTAGGGTTACGATTTCTACACTCAACTTTGCTGTTGGTGTTGATGGGAATCCACACCCTTGTTGTTACTTCCGCTATTTGGATTGAGGTAATAGTATTTACGTTACTTTATACATGTGATTTACCTCTATTATAAATCCTCGAGTAATGTGTGTGTCAGCATACCGATCCAGGGATGACACTTAAGCATAGAGACTTGACCGTCTGAGGTCGGGTCGCTATAAGATGGTATCAGAGCACATGTTGACTGTAGGACGTGACCCTAGAGACCAGCAAGACCATAGGAAAGCTTTTCTCTACAACTTCATTTTCAAAAGATCTTTTACCTCTCTTCTTTTTTGAGCTTTATCAAAATATTCCCTTTTAGTTAGACTATACCCCTTTCCCCTTTTGACCACACAAAGATTCGACTGATGAGACCACTCCAAGAAGTACAAGATATCGGACAACTAAGACCACTTCGGAATGAAGAGGATTTTACCGTGCAATGGAAACTACAACGGTTGAAGACTTCGAAGACTAGGAGAATTCGAAGGCTCTGTAGAATTTCCAGATTGGTATGGCCTAGGAAATCTACCCTTATGGAACTTGTCAGACTATGGATGCTGGAAATACTCGAGATTAAGGTGTGTCGAAGAAAGACCGGAACATGGAGAGTTAAAAACTCAAAGTTGGTCAAGAAAACCCGAAATCAGGAGATATCAACTATGGAATGATAGCTCATGGAAATGACAAGAGCAGAAGCATGGCTATCCATGATGTTAATGCCCGCTTATGCTATTGTCACCGTGCTGAGTTAAGCCTGCATTTCTTCGGAAGGATTGGATGGTAGAAGGCCGATGGAGCATCTATCAACAAAGGATGCAGTTTTAACCTTAGCTGGTGTATCATCAGGATCTGGAGAATTACATTAGGAGTTTTAAGATGGACCTGCAGGAAGCCGTATTTTGACAAAGAAGTATTTCATGAAGAACTTAGGACCTAGAAGCTGAAAGTAGCCAAGCTGGAGGAGCAAAACCTCAAGATACCGGAGATTTGTCAGGAACTGAAGGACAGTAGTACCATGGTTCATGCCAAGGATGTTGAAACCCAAAATTTGGGATGCAACTTCGGAATTATTGAAGGACGCCACGAGAGACTTCGCGTCAATAGAGATGATCTGGCAAAATAATTTGAGGAAGACAAGCATGATCAGAAGAAGCCATCAGAGACATGAACAAGACTTGAAGAGTTTGATGACGTTGAAGATTTATTGACCTTTAGAAGACCAAACCCATGTTCTATACCTACGTTAGGTGCGACGATTGTGAGCTTTCATTTGTTTTTTGTTTTCCGACAGCCACGATAAAATCCGTCTTTTCGAAACCTTTATTTGTATTGTGTGCATCCCTCTCGATCTCTCTTATCCCACCCCAAAACCCATGGACCCAATATTTGATGAATGGAGATGAGCTTGTATTTTCTGGACCGATGGATTCAGAACATGGAGGGTCATATGGAG
The DNA here is from genome assembly GCF_018294505.1 of Triticum aestivum. Taxonomy (NCBI): domain Eukaryota; kingdom Viridiplantae; phylum Streptophyta; class Magnoliopsida; order Poales; family Poaceae; genus Triticum; species Triticum aestivum. The sequence continues at coordinate 229,726,064 of NC_057800.1, forward strand.
AATAACACTATAGCCTGAAAGGATATGACCAGCATGCTCTTAAGTGATATGGAAGAGGTGCTACTACTTGGTGGAGGATGTACCAAACCATCAATGGATGGCAAAGAGTAACCACTTGGGAAGAATTATGTTGACTCTGCTAAAGTCTCGACTTGTGTCTCAGACATTGAAGCCTTATGGAAATGATATGAAGAAACCTTGTGCATGCAAGCTTTGTGGAGAAATAGGACACAACCATAAGGAACACAAGGATGAATGCCCTAATTGTGAAGGAAGTCACCCAACTGAAAAATTCCCAACTAGGCAGATTATTTGTTTCTTATGTGAAGGAACTACCCACTACCCTGCTCAGTGTCACATTTACCCCATGGTACAAAGAACCATCCAGCAGAAGAAAGAAGTAATGAAAGGAACCCTCATGGAAATTTTAGAAGAACCTGTGATGGATGAAGAGGTGGAGGACACACCTAAAGAAGAACCAATTAGACCTTGCACCAAGTCTTGCTATTCATGTGGAGAAGAAGGACACATCTCCCACAATTGTCTGAATGGGGATCTAGTAGAATTCCGGACAGAGGAAGTAGAGTATGAACCACAGGAAATAGAAGCCCTGATTGGAACGGAAAAGTCCCGGAAGAGAAGTAGATTGGATACCAGGAAGGACCCGAGTCATATCACATGTTTCAGGTGCAAGGAGTCAGGGCACTACTTCAGAAGTTGCCCAAAAAGGAAGCCGAGGACCCAAGGAGGCTATGTAATCATGAGGAAACCTCGAGACTTGTCAGAAGTAATATGTTTCGTTGAAATGAAGCAGGGCACTTTGCCAGAGATTGTCCCAAGGAGAAGGAGACTTGTTATAATTATTTGTGTCTGTGAGAAGTATAGTAGTGAGAACAAATCCTTTATTATTGAGGTGTTGAGTTGAGGCATGTAATGGAAGTGCAGGAGATTGTAATAATTTGAGGATCAATAAAGTTAGCATCGTTGGTATTGATTTGGATTTTATGAGTAGTTACTCTATGAAGAAAGATTTTGACCATTTTTTAGGATATGAGAAATATGGTATATGGAAGATTTGTGCATTTTAAGGGTGGTAGTACCCTGTGAGGACACTTGACCTATGGAAAGGATTATGATATTCCACGGAGTGGACTTTGGACAAAATAAGTACGAGTTTTATCTCGATATGTGGGATATCCCAAGAGTATGAAGGGATAAAGTGTTATTGGAATATAAAGGAGGTATAATGTTGGTAATATGGAGCAATTGTAACGCTGTGATCAGTCTGAGTAATCATGTCTTAGTTTGGTACCAATAGAAGGAAGGGAGACACTACAGTTGGATGGATTTAAGAAATGCTAGGAAGCTCGATGTTGGAATAATGATCAGTTGCCCGATGATGATTTCAAGGTTTGCAAGTGATGAGATGGGCCATAACCCACAGGCCCAGGACCTGCCAAGAAGCAAGCACACTCTTGCTGAAGGAAAAACCCTGGAAGAAGTTACGATTTTTATCGACAGACGATTTTATAGGAGTAAACGCAAAACCTGAGAGTTGTGAAGGAGCGATAGATGCTTGTTTGGCTTGCAGAATCAATGGATTTTTTCAAACGTAGTTCGTTGACAAGAGAAGTTATGCAATGCTTGTGAGGATGACCGAGTGTTAGAATGCGAGATTCGCTAAACCATATACAAGGTAATGATTTGGGTGCGGGATGGATTGATCACCATACCGACTTACTCTTATTATTCGCCTTGCTATATGGGATGGTAAATCTAAGTGACTTACCCATAGTAGAGCAACAGCGATTAAAACCTTGTTTGAACCTTAGAATGGTTTGACAATTTTTCCCCTTGTACAAGGCAATTGATGCCAATCGTAGGATATACGGTGAGGTTCAACCCAGACCCATTTCCTGCAGGAGAAACCATAAATTGTTGACCACCATGAGATATCGACAGTTGTTTAGTACTCCCTCCGGTCCTTTTTACTCTGCATATTAGGTTTGTCTGAAGTCAAACTCTTCAAAGTTTGACCAAGTTTAGACAAAAAAATATTAACATTCACATAACAACACCAATATCAATAGATCCATCTTCAAATATATTTTCATATTATACTTATTAGGTATTATAGATGTTAATAGTTTCTGTTATAAATTTGGTCAAAGTTAACAAAGTTTGACTTCAAACAACTCTAATATGCGGAGTAAAAAGGACCGGAGGGAGTATTGGCGCCAGACCCGTCAGCTAAGAAGACCCAGTCTCGGAATAACCTTACCAAGATGAAAAGACAGAAGAATTGAGGAAAAGGTTATGCCGCTACCGAAAGAGCCAGAGGAGGAATTATACTGAAGATCTGAGAAGACCGGCCCTGTCAAAAATAAGGATGGAGTATATGAGTATTGATGAGACCATAACGATGTTTCTAAGGGTGGTAGCACCCCAGACCTCCTGCGATAATCGATGGATTTTGAGAAGACCCCCGAGCCTAACCTATTTCTTTCTAGCCTCTCCGAATCTCGAGGATGAGATTCATTTTAAGGGTGGTAGGTTTGTAACATACCAAAATTCTAAATTTTGGAATGTTATATTAAATAAATAGTTTTGATTGATTGTTTGATTGTTGTGTGATTGATTGACTGAAATTGAGTGAAATTTGAAACTTTTTGAAAGTTAAATGAGAGGGAATAAAAGGACTTTCCCAAACTTTCATTTTTCTTTTTATGATCTCCGTGAATTTAAATTCTTTTCAAATACAAACCCTAGAGAGAAGATGACATGACTTCTTCCATTTAAATAAATGAAAAGGGTTTCTGAAAATATTTGAAAGTTATTTGGAAATATTTTTGAACTCAGAAATTGTATGCAACTCAATGATTTTCACGAGAGAAGATAAAATGACTTCTTCGAAACATATGAAATATGAGTTGGAAGTTTTAAAAGAATTAAACTCAAAGTCCCATTGAAATTATTTTCAAATTGGGGTTATTAGGTTTTTATTCAAATTATTTTCCTCCAAAAATAAAATATATGGAAAATAGGGTAAAAATGATTCCGTACATCAGAAAATTGGAGAGAAATAAATTTGAATTAAGTTTGGTATTTATAAAATGATTTTTATTGGTTTTTATTGTAGAAGTAGCATTGTTTGAATTATTTGAACTTTTTGTGGATTTTATATGAAGCTAGAATAATGTTCATGTTGTAGAAAATCTTTTTTTGAAAATTTTGATATATAATATGCCTTGTAAAACTTTATTTTATTTTTTGTTATTCGGTTCTCCTTCTGTTTCTTTTAAAAAGAACTGCACGTACGGCCCATTATTATGGTGGCCCATGGGCGCATCATAGTAGCTGCCGGCGCCCCATTATTTTTTTCCTATATGGGCCAGGACCAGCCGGCCATATTCCTTCACCATATTTTTTTTCATAGTTTTTTTCTTTTCCTTTCAAGTGCTCAAAAAAATTGCAGTGTGCGCGGACGGCCGAACCGCCTAAAGGCCTTTTGGCCCATGGCGCACCTCTTTTTTTTCCGTCTACTTTTAGTCCCACATTACCTAGTCTTTGACCCTTAAACCTTTTTTTATCTATAAATATCGACCCATAGATCCTTCAAAAATCATCCGATTCGGGTAAAATCAATATTTTGATTTGACTAGATTCATTAAAAAAATATTTTTCTCTTCTCCGGCGGGACTTCTGGAAATTGTCTCCTCTCTTTGAAGTCGTCTTTTCTCTACCTTATAAAGGTATATTTCTTCCCTTTTTCCTTTTTATACTCCCGTAGTTTATTATTTTTAGACTAGTACAGTAGAATAATCAGATTATCAATTAGTCTATGTATTTATACATTAGACCTAGAATTCTTTTAGCCGTAACTATTTTTATTCCATGAAACAGCTTGACCCTAATTTTTCAAACAACCATAACCTTTTACTCGTTCATCCAAATTAGATGAAACCATCGCCTATAGTTTTGTCTTGTTTTCGCCTATCCAGTGAACCTGTCACACCAACTTTTTGAAATTTTCAAATTTTAAAATTTGTTCAAATTCATATTTGAACTTCATTTGATCGTAACTTGAGTTCTATAACTCCAATTCAGTTGATTCTTTTTACAAATCGAAGTTCTTGACCTAAACTTTCTGATAAGACCAAATCCACCCAATTTTGGTACTGTTAGAAATTGTTTTCTGTTGCAAGAGTTAATTGCTTGTTTTCGAAGTTTTGTGAAGTCTTTTCTTTGATTCTTTTGCATGAGTGCTTATGTATGCAATTGCTTGCTCGCGATAGATTGAACAAAGTGTGACGAGTAAAACTATCAGGATTTATGAGTGTGAATCATCTTCATCAACATTACAAGGCAAGTTCACACTTTGATCATACTTTTCATTACCCAGTTTTTATGCATTAGTTTCACCCTCAAACATTGCATGGTTAGGATCTGATTTACATGTGGGTATTGGGAAGTAGTTGATGAGGTAGGAACCTATTGTCCTGCATTCAAACCTTGGGAGTTATTTCTACGTTATGCTCATACTGCTCTACTAAGCTCGTAGACGTGAATTGGTTGACTGATTCATGACAGATGTGAGAGTTATTATTTAATGGTTAACTTAAGATGGCTACTTTAATACACATCTGGGTGGAATGGTAGGGGCACCCTGGAGCACCCAGTGGTCTGCCCGAGCACCTGGAGAACCCAGTGCTTGACCAAGCGGATCCCGGAGGACCCGTGTGATCACCCTATGGAATGCCACCCAGGCTCAAAGGGATCATAAGATTACTCATGCTTGAAAGTTCCGTGTGCAGCCACAAGCCATTATGGGCTCTGACATAGTTGAGTAAGTTGCATGAGCTCTCGAAGAGGTGGACTAGCAGATGTAGGGGAAAGTAGGCGTAACGGTCCACCCAGAGTAAAGAGTTAATGCTTTTGAAAGACTGTGTCTCAGTCACCCGTTTCTCAAACACCCTGTAGTGCGATAAATTCAACGGAGGAGATCGAGTCTTGTGGGGAAAAGTGCGCAAACCTCTGTAGAGTGTACAAACTAATCATGATTAGCCGTGTCCCCGGTTATGGACATCTTGAGTATCTGGTTCTTGGATTATCATATTGATCTCATCACTTTACTTAATTAATTTGTTGGGTTATAATTATTACTTTGGGATTGAGTTGGAGGAACCTTCTCAATGTTTTCAACAAACTTTGTAGTTAAACAAAATATATTCCTTTGTTGTAGGGAAAAATTGGCTTTATGCAAAAATAAACTTAGAGCTTTCCACCAGCCATATATGCATGTAGTGATAGCTATTATTCATCATTATCCTATGCTGTGAATTTGCCAGTACATTCAATGTATTGACCCTTTGTGACTGTAATGTCTCATGTTGCAGGATTCTTACGACGAGTAAGTGATACGTTAGGGTTATGATTTCTACACTCAACTTTGCCGTTGGTGTTGATGGGAATCCACACCCTTGTTGTTACTTCCGCTATTTGGATTGAGGTAATAGTATTTACGTTACTTTATACATGTGATTTACCTCTGTTATAAATCCTCGAGTATTGTGTGTGTCAGCATACCGATCCATGGATGACACGTAAGCACAGAGACTTGACCGTCTGAGGTCGGGTCGCTACACGGATTCCCCTCTCCGGAGCCCCGAACGAACTCCAGATCAGCCCTCTCGAGAGAGTTTAGGGCTTGGCGGCGGCTCCATATCGTAAAACGCGATTAATTCTTCTCCCTGATTTTTTTCTCCCCAAAAGGGAATATATGGAGTCAAGGTTGAGGTCCGTGGAGCGTCAGGGGGTCCACGAGGCAGGGGGCGCGCCTAGGGGGTAGGGCGCGCCCCCACCCTCGTGGACAGGTGGTTCCCCCCCTGACGTGGATCTTTGTTCCAGTATTTTTTATATATTCCAAAATAATTCTCCGTTGATTTTCAAGTCATTCCGAGAACTTTTATTTCTACACAAAAATAACACCATGGCAATTCTGCTAAAAATAACGTCAGTCCGGGTTAGTTCCATTCAAATCATGCAAGTTAGAGTCCAAAACAAGGGCAAAAAGTGTTTGGAAAAGTAGATACGACGGAGATGTATCAACCCCCCTATTCTCCCAGTTATTTGTCTCATGGCAGATAGGAAGGACAATATCATTAGTGCATATTGAGAACGGGGCCATGTGATGGGCATGGTTCCATTTGTCTTGATGTATACTCGATATACTCAAATCATTTTGGATCTACGCGTGTTTGTGATGCATTTCCCAGTTCCTTTTTTTGTCATGGCAGACTAGAACAGCCATATCACAAGCGCATATTGAGCAACGAGGGTATGCTTGAGGTTCGGTCTTAGTACTTAAAAAAGTGTTAGTGTGCGTTCTTGCACCGTTAAATCACTATAGTGATCCATCAAAGTTTTACTATAGTGATCCATCAAAGTTAAGCTCGCCTCACTACATTGAAATATTTGGCAAATAACTTGGAAATACTGATTGAAACGGGATATATTATTGTTCACAAGAAAGTTATGATGACTTTGTTGCACAAAGTAGTGGCATGGTTGTTAAAAGGTGATACATATATAATTGTTATCCTAATTTAATGATGCTAATTCCTCCTCTAACATGTGTGGCCCACCCAGAAATTGGTTGCCCGACCAGCTGCACCACCTGAATTGACATGATCACCTACTGCCCAAGGATGCCAACAATAAAACTTCCATCTCAGGCCTTCAATCCTATGGAGCATAGTGGCTCTAGGGATTTTTGTTGGGGAACATAGCATGCACTTTCAAAAAAATTCCTACGATCACGCAAGATCTATCTACGAGATGCATAGCAAAGAGAGGGGGAGAGTGTGTCCACGTACCCTCGTAGACCAACATCGGAAGCATTAGGTTAACACGGTTGATGTAGTCAAACGTCTTCACGATCCAACCGATCTAGTACCGAACGTACGACACCTTGATAACACACAAGTATAGGGGATCGCAACAGTTTTCGAGGGTAGAGTATTCAAGCCAAATTTATTGATTCGACACAAGGGGAGCCAAAGAATATTCTCAAGTATTAGCAGCTGAGTTGTCAATTCAACCACACCTGGAAAGTTAATATCCGCAGCAAAGTATTTAGTAGCAAAGTAATATGATAGTAGTGGTAATGGTAGGAAAAGAAATATTTTTGGTTTTATAGTGATTGTAACAGTAGCAACAGAAAAGTAAATGAGCGAAGAACAATATATGAAAAGCTCGTAGGCAATGGATCAGTGATGGATAATTATGTCGGATGCGATTCCTCATGCAATAGTTATAACATAGGGTGACACAGAACTAGCTCCAGTTCATCAATGTAATGTAGGCATGTATTTCGAATATAGTCATACGTGCTTATGGAAAAGAACTTGCATGACATCTTTTGTCCTACCCTCCCATGGCAGCGGGGTCCTATTGGAAACTAAGGGATATTAAGGCCTCCTTTTAATAGAGTACCGGACAAAAGCATTAACACGCAGTGAATACATGAACTCCTCAAACTATGGTCATCACCGGTAAGTATCCTGATTATTGTCACTTATGGGTTAACGGATCATAACACATAATAGGTGACTATAGACTTGCAAGATAGGATCACGAACTCACATATATTCATGAAAACATAATAGGTTCATATCTGAAATCATGGCACTCGGGCCCTAGTGACAAGCATTAAGCATAGCAAAGTCATAGCAATATCAATCTCAGAACATAGTGGATACTAGGGATCAAACCCTAACAAAACTAACTCAATTACATGATAAATCTCATCCAACCCATCACCGTCCAGCAAGCCTACGATAGAATTACTCACGCACGGCGGTGAGCATCATGAAATTGGTGATGGAGGAAGGTTGATGATGACGATGGCGACGGATTCCCCTCTCCGGAGCCTCGAATGGACTCCAGATCTGAGAGAGTTTAGGGCTTGGCGGCGGCTCCGTATCGTAAAACATGATGAATCCTTGTCTCTGATTTGTTTCTCCCTGAACACGGATATTTAGAGTTGGAGCTGAGGTCGGAGGAGCACCTGGGGGGCCACGAGCCAGGGGGTGCGCCCAGGGGGGTAGGCTAGAAATAGACTGGGAAGCAACCAGCTAGAGAGCGACAACAGTCATGAACATGCATTAAAATTAATCAACACTGAATGGAAGCATGAGTAGGATATAATTCACCATGAACATAAATATCGTGGATGCTATGTTGATTTTGTTTCAACTACATGCGTGAACATGTGCCAAGTCAAGCCACTCGAATCGTTCAAAGGAGGATACCACCCTATCATACCACATCACAACCATTTTAATAGCATGTTGGCATGCAAGGTAAACCATTATAAACTCCTAGCAAATTAAGCATGTCATGAGCAACTATAATCTCTAATTGTCATTGCAAACATGTTTCATTCATAATAGGCTGAATCAGGAACGATGAACTAATCATATTTACAAAAACAAGAGGGGTCAAGTTCATACCAGCTTTTCTCATCTCAACTAGTTCATCATATATCGTCATTATTGCCTTTCACTTGCACAACCGAATAGTGTGGATAGTAATAATAGTGCACGTGCATTGAACTAAGCTGGAATCTGCAAGCATTCAATACAAGGGAGAATACAAGGTAATATGAGCTCTTTGTTAGATCAACAATAATGCATATGAGATCCACTCAACATTTTCATCATGGTCTTCTCCTCTCAACCCAAGGAAAAGAAAGGAAATAAAACTATTTACACGGGAAAGCTCCCAACAAGCAGAAGAAGAACGAGAAATATTTTTGGGTTTTCTTTTTAATTACTACCACTACAGGCATGGAAAGTAAACTAACTAAAAGCTACAACTATTTTTTTGTTTTTCTTAAGGTTTTTCAAACACACAAGAACAAAGCTTAAAAAGAAAATAAACTAGCATGGATGATACAATGAAAACGTATGAGCACCGATAACTGGCATGAGTGTGTGAACATAAATGTAATGTCGATGAGAAATACGTACCCCCCCAAGTTTAGGCTTTTGGCCTAAGTTGGTTTATGCCCAAGGATCAAAGTTGTAGCTGGGGTCGTACTGAGGAGGGTCTTCGGGGTGCCACTGATTGGTGATCTCCTCTGGATCCCACTGATAAACAGACTGCTAGTGAGGATCAGATAGTGGCTCCGGCTCTGGAGCTGATGTCAGGCTCTGATATGCCTGAACGGCCTCCGGCAGAATAAGGTACGTGCCTGAAAATATGTCAAACAAAGAGGGAGCAGGCAAGGTAATAGTCTCAACGTGTTTATTATCAAACATCAGTCTATAGTTAAGCATCTTCTTCTTATTCTTAACAATAAAATCATGTGCTACCATGCTCTTATAATCTAGCAGAATATGAGGCATCAACTTTTCCTCTTTCTCATAATGCCTAATAGGTATGTTAAAGTGTGCAGCAAGGCGCGAGGCGAAGATGCCTCCCAAGATGGGACCCTTGGTACGGTTCAGATTTAATCGTTTAGTAACAATAGCGCCTAAACTGAAAGTGGTATCACGGAACAAAGCATGGACAAAAATAACAATATCAGGGGCACTAAGATTTCCACAGTTCCCGTGACCAATTAAGCATCTACTAGCAAATATTGCAAAGTAACATAGAACAGGAAAATCTATGCTAGTGATTCTTGCATCGGAAACTTTCCTCGTTTCCCCTACAACAATTGTATCAATAAATCCCTCCACATCATTATGATGTGGTTCCTCTATGCTGCTCTCAAAGGGTATCCTACAAACCCAGCAAAAATCATAAAGCGACATCTCCTTATGCTCATTGTATAAATAAAATTCCACCGAAGGTGGTGATCTCCTAGCATGGAAATGAAAATTTTTCACAAAAATATTGGTGAGTAAGAGATACTGTTCGCGCTGGTCGTGGAGGAAGTCGGCGAGGCCAGCATTCTCAGCCAAATTATAAAAATCTTCATGAATCCCGGCTTCTCTCAAGAACTCATCACAAGGCCATTCACACGGCCGAACCTCCGCAGCACGAGGGAGATTATACTTGGGCTTCTTATTCTCTTCACTTTGCTTATCCTTAGAGCTTCGGCTCGATGAGCCCCCCCAAAAATCTGTTCATCTTTTTTTGAAAATTTTAGTAACTTAAAATAAAAGTGAACCAAACTCAACAAATTTGATAGCAACTACTCCTACAAGTGTCTAGAGGCTATATCATGCATTAAAACTACTTTTGACCACATAAATTTGACTTGCAAGATCAAGAACAGGGTCACCTAAGCAGCAAAAATTTACAATAAATAAAGCACTAGAACAAAAACTAATTGGATCATTGGAGGAGTCACATACCGAAGAACAATCCCCCAAAGCAGTTTTGTGAATGGAGCTTTGAGCAAGGAGATGAGCAAGAACTCGGGTTTGAGCTGGTGGGTGAACTTTTCTGGAGCAAAACGAAGTGTGTGGGTGCAAGGATAAGTGGAGGGGACCCACGTGGGGTCCACGAGGCAGGGGGCGTGCCCAGGGGGCCCACGGTGGGTCCCCTGATGTATTCTCAGTGCCAATAATTCTTAAATATTCTGGAAAAAATCATATTAAAATTTTAGGGCATTTGGAGAACTTTTATTTTTGGGGTATTCTTTATTGCAGGGATAATTCCGAAAATAGACAGAAAATGCTATTTTTGCTTTATTTAAACTAAATAGCAGAAAGTAAAAAGAGGGTAAAAAAAGTTGTGCTTTCTAACTTCATCCATCTTATGCTCATCAAAAGGAATCCATTAACAAGGTTGATCAGGTCTTGTTAACAAACTCATTTCGAATAACATGAAACCGGAGAAATTTTGAATAACACTAGGTTACCTCAACGGGGATATACATGTCCCCAACAATAAGAATATCATATTTATTTTTGAAAGTAGGGAGAGGAAATTCAAAACCTCCAATATTGATTGTTGAAATTTTTCCAATAGAATTGATACTGTGAACTTGAGGTTGTTTCCTCGGAAAATGTACTGTATGCTCATTATCATTAACATGAAAAGTGACATTGCCTTTGTTGCAATCAATAACAGCCCTTGCAGTATTCAAAAAGGGTCTACCAAGGATAATCGACATACTATCATCCTCGGGAATATCAAGAATAACAAAGTCCGTTAAAATAGTAACATTTGCAACCACAACAGGCACATCCTCACAAATACTGACAGGTATAGCAGTTGATTTATCAGCCATTTGCAAAGATATTTCAGTAGGTGTCAACTTATTCAAATCAAGTCTACAATATAAAGAGAGAAGCATAAAACTAACATCGGCTCCAAGATCACATAAAGCAGTTTTAACATAGTTTCTTTTAATGGAGAATGGTATAGTTGGTACTCCTGGATCTCTAAGTTTCTTTGGTATTCCACCCTTAAAAGTGTAATTAGCAAGCATGGTGGAAATTTCAGCTTCCAGTATCTTTATTTTATTAGTAACAATATCCTTCATGTATTTAGCATAAGGGTTCATTTTAAGCATATCAGTCAAACACATACACAAAAATATAGGTCTAATCATTTCAGCAAAGCGCTCAAAATCCTCATCATCCTTTTTCTTGGATGGTTTAGGAGGAAAAGGCATGGGTTTCTGAACCCATGGTTCTCTTTCCTTACCGTGCTTCCTAGCAACGAAGTCTCTCTTATCATAACGTTGATTCTTTGATTGTGGGTTATCAAGATCAACATCAGGTTCAATCTCTACATCATTGTCATTGCTAGGTTGAGCATCAACATGAACATCATCATTAACATTATCACTAGGTTCATGTTCATTACCAGATTGTGTTTCAGCATCAGAAATAGAAATATCATTGGGATTCTCAGGTGTGGCAACAACAGGTTCACTAGAAGCATGCAAAGTCCTATCATTTTTCTTCTTCTTCTTCTTCTTAGAAGAACTGGGTGCATCAACAGTAGTTCTACTTGAGTCATTTTACCCCCTCTAGTCATGACTCTAATAGCATTATCATTTTTCTTATTATTTAATTCATTGAGAAAATCATTCTGAGCCTTAAGTACTTGTTCTACTTGCATGGTAACCATAGAAGCATGTTTACTAATAAGTTTAAGTTCACCTTTAACTCTAGACATATAATCACTCAAGTGTACAAGCATATCAGCACTGCGTTTCAATTTTCTACCAACATAAGCATTGAAGTTTTCTTGTTTAACAATAAAATTATCAAACTCATTTAAGCATTGGCTAGCAGACTTATAATGAGGAATATCATCTTCATCAAATCTATAGAGATAATTTACCTTTACTACCTGTGTCGGGTTATCAAGGCCATGTATTTCTTCAATAGGTGGAAAATTCTTGATACGTCTCCAACGTATCTATAATTTTTGATTGCTCCATGCTATATTATCTACTGTTTTGGACATTATTGGGCTTTATTATCCACTTTTATATTATTTTTGGGACTAACCTATTAACCGGAGGCCCATCCCAGAATTGCTGTTTTTTTTGCCTATTTTAGGGTTTCGAAGAAAAGGAATATCAAATGGAGTCCAAACGGAATGAAGCCTTCGGGAACGTGATTTTCTCACCGAACATGATCCAGGAGACTTGGACCCTACGTCGAGAAACAAAGGAGGAGGCCACGAGGTAGGGGGCGCGCCCTCCACCCTCGTGGGCCCCCTGTTGCTCCACCGACATACTCCTTCCTCCTATATATACATACGTACCCCCAAACAATCAGATACAGAGCCAAAACCCTAATTCCACTGCCGTGACTTTCTGTATCCACGAGATCCCATCTCGGGGCCTATTCCAGAGCTCCGTCGGAGGGGGCATCCATCACGGAGGGCTTCTACATCAACACCATAGCCTCTCCGATGAAGTGTGAGTAGTTTACCTCAGACCTTCGGGTCCATAGTTATTAGCTAGATGGCTTCTTCTCTCTTTTTGGATCTCAATACAATGATCTCCCCCTCTCTTGTGGAGATCTATTCGATGTAATCTTCTTTTTGCGGTGTGTTTGTTGAGACCGATGAATTGTGGGTTTATGATCAAGTCTATCTATGAACAATATTTGAATATTCTCTGAATTCTTTTATGTATGATTGGTTATCTTTGCAAGTCTCTTCGAATTATCAGTTTGGTTTGGCCTACTAGATTGATCTTTCTTGTAATGGTAGAAGTGCTTAGCTTTGGGTTCAATCTTGCGGTGTCCTTCCCCAGTGACAGTAGGGGCAGCAAGGCACATATTGTATTGTTGCCATCGAGGATAACAAGATGGTTTTTATCATATTGCATGAATTTATCCCTCTACATCATGTCATCTTGCTTAAGGCGTTACTCTGTTTTCATGAACTTAATACTCTAGATGCATGTTGGATAGCGATCGATGAGTGAAGTAATAGTAGTAGATGCAGGCAGGAGTCGGTCTACTTGTCTCGGACGTGATGCCTATATACATGATCATACCTAGATATTCTCATAACTATGCTCAATTTTGTCAATTGCTCAACAGTAATTCGTTCACCCACCGTAAAATACTTATGCTCTTGAGAGAAGCCACTAGTGAAACCTATGGCCCCCGGGTCTATCTTCATCATATTAATCTTCCAATACTTAGTTATTTCCTTTGCTTTTACTTTGCCTTTATTTTACTTTGCATCTTTATCACAAAAATACCAAAAATATTATCTTATCATATCTATCAGATCTCACTCTCGTAAGTGACCGTGAAGGGATTGACAACCCCTTATTGCGGTGGTTGCGAGGAGTTATTTGCTTTGTGCAGGTACTAGGGGACGCGCGCGCAACCTCCTACTAGATTGATACCTTGGTTCTCAAAAACCGAGGGATATACTTACGCTACTTTGCTGCATCATCCTTTCCTCTTCGGGGAAATCCAATGCAGTGCTCAAGAGGTAGCAAGAAGAATTTCTGGCGCCGTTGCCGGGGAGATTCACGCAATTCAAGATTTGACTTCCGACAACGAGCCATTTCTGGCGCCTACGCAAAAGTCAACATACCAAGTACCCATGACAATCCTTATCTCCCGCATTACATTATTTGCCATTTGCCTCTCGTTTTCCCCTCCCCCACTTCACCCTTGCCATTTTATTCGCCCTCTCTCTCTAACCTCCCTCTCTTCCTCTATTTGCCTCCTTTTGCCCGCTTGCTTTTTGTTTGCTTGTGTGTTGGATTGCTTGCTTGTCACGATGGCTCAAGATAACACTAAATTGTGTGACTTTACCAATACCAACAACAATGATTTTATTAGCACTCCGATTGCTCCTCTTATCGATGCTGAATCTTGTGAAATTAATGCCACTTTGCAGAATCTTGTCATGAAAGATCCGTTCTCCGGCCTTCCTAGTGAAGATGCCGCTACCCATCAAAATAGCTTCGTTGATTTGTGTGATATGCAAAAGAAGAAAGATTTGGATAATGATATTGTTAAATTGAAGCTATTTCCTTTTTTGCTTAGAGATCGTGCTAAAGCTTGGTTTTCGTCTTTGCCTAAAAATATTATTGATTCTTGGAACAAGTGCAAAGATGCTTTATCTCTAAGTATTTTCCTCCCGCTAAGATCATCTCCCTTAGAAACGACATTATGAATTTTAAGCAACTTGATCATGAACATGTTGCACAAGCTTGGGAGAGGATGAAATTAATGATACATAATTGCCCTACTCATGGTTTGAATTTGTCGATGATTATACAAAACTTTTATGCCGGATTGAATTTTGCTTCTAGAAATCTTTTAGATTCGGCCGTGGGAGGCACTTTTATGGAAATCACTTTTGGATAAGCTACTAAACTCCTAGATAATATTATGGTTAATTATTCTCAATGGCATACTGAAAGATCCTCTAATAAAAAGGTGCATGCGATAGAAGAAATTAATGTTTTGAGTGGAAAGATGGATGAACTTATGAAATTATTTGTTGGTAAGAGTGTTTCTTCTGATCCTAATGATATGCCCTTGTCTACTTTGATTGAGAATAATAATGAATCTATGGATGTGAATTTTGTTGGTAGGAACAATTTTGGTAACAACGCGTATAGAGGAAATTTTAATCCTAGGCCTTATCCTAGTAATACCTCTAATAATTATGGTAATTCCTACAACAATTTTTATGGAAATTATAATAAGATGCCCTCTGATTTTGAATCTAATATTAAAGAATTTATTACTTCGCAAAAGAATTTCAATGCTTTGATTGAAGAAAAATTGCTTAAGATTGATGATTTGGCTAGGAACGTTGATAGAATTTCTCTTGATGTTGATTCTTTGAAACTTAGATCTATTCCACCTAAGCATGATATCAATGAGTCTCTCAAAGCCATGAGAATTTCCATTGATGAGTGCAAAGAAAGAACCGCTAGGATGCGTGCTAAGAAAGATGCCTTTATAAGAGCGTGTTCTTCTAGTTCCTATGAAAATAAAGATGAAGATCTAAAAGTTATTGATGTGTCCCCTATTAAATCTTTGTTTTGCAATATGAATCTTAATAATGATGGGACTGAATATGATCCACCTTTACCTAGAAGGCGTTCCAAAAATTCGGAGTTTTTAGATCTTGATGCTAAATTTGATGAAAGTGGGATCGAAGAAATTAAAACCCTAGATGTTGCTAAACCCACTATTTTGGATTTCAAGGAATTTAATTATGAAAATTGCTCTTTGATTGATTGTATTTCCTTGTTGCAATCCGTGCTAAATTCATGCTTATAGTCAAAATAAAGCGTTTACTAAACATATCGTTGATGCCTTGATGCAATCTTATGAAGAAAAACTTGAATTGGAAGTTTCTATCCCTAGAAAACTTTATGATGAGTGGGAACCAACTATTAAAATTAAGATTAAAGATCATGAGTTCTATGCTTTATGTGATTTGGGTGCTAGTGTTTCCACGATTCCAAAGACTTTGTGTGATTTGTTAGGTTTCCGTGATTTTGATGATTGCTCTCTAAACTTGCACCTTGCGGATTCCACTATTAAGAAACCTATGGGAAGAATTAATGATGTTCTTATTGTTGCAAATAGGAATTATGTGCCCGTAGATTTTATCGTTCTTGACATAGATTGCAATCCTCCATGTCCTATTATTCTTGGTAGACCTTTCCTTAGAACGATTGGTGCAATTATTGATATGAAGGAAGGAAGTATTAGATTCCAATTTCTGTTAAGGAAAGGCATGGAACACTTTCATAGAAATAAAATTAAATTACCTTATGAATCTATTATGAGAGCCACTTGTGGATTGCCTACCAAAGATGGCAATACCTAGATCTATCCTTGCTTTTTATGCCTAGCTAGGGGCGTTAAACGATAGCGCTTGTTGGGAGGCAACCCAATTTTATTTTTATTACTTGCTTTTTGCTCCTGTTTAGTAATAAATAATTTATCTAGCCTCTGTTTTGGTTGTGTTTTTTGTGTTTAATTAGTGTTTGTGCCAAGTAGAACCGTTGGGAAGACTTGGGGAAAGTCTTGATATCTTGCTGTAAAAAACAGAAACATTAGCGCTGACGAGAACTGCTGCCATTTTTATTTGGAAAGTGATATTTAGTTAATTATTTTTTCATATGATTAATAGATAAATTCCTCACGTCCAGAAATTTATTTTAGAATTTTTGGGGTTCCAGATCTTGCGTTAGCTACAGATTACTACAGACCGTTCTGTTTTTGACAGATTCTGTTTTTCGTGTGTTGTTTGCTTATTTTGATGAATCTATGGCTAGTAAAATAGTTTATAAACCATAGAGAAGTTGGAATACAGTAGGTTTAACACCAATATAAATAAATAATGAGTTAATTATAGTACCTTGAAGTGGTCTTTTGTTTTCTTTTGCTAACGGAGCTCACGAGATTTTCTACTTTGAGTTTTGTGTTGTGAAATTTTCAAGTTTTGGGTAAAGATTTGATATATTATGGAACAAGGAGTTGCAAGAGACTAATATTGGGGATTCCCATGGCACCCCCAAGATAATCTAAGGACACCTAAAAGCCAAAGCTTGGGGAAGCCCCGGAAGGCATCCCCTCTTTCGTCTACTTCTATCGGTAACTTTACTTGGAGCTATATTTTTATTCACCACATGATATGTGTTTTTCTTGGAGCATCTTGTATGATTTGAGTATTTGATTTTTAATTTAACACAATCATCCTTTCTGAACACACCTTTTGAGAGAGCCATACATGATTTGGAATTTGTTAGAATACTCTATGTGCTTCGCTTATATCATTTGAGTTATATAGTTTTGCTCTAGTACTTCACTTATATCTTTTAGAGCACGGTGGTGGATTTGTTTTATAGAAACTATTGATCTCTCATGCTTCACTTAGATTATTTTGAGAGTCTTAAATAGCATGGTAATTTGCTTAAATAATCCTAATATTCTAGGTATTCAAGATTAGTAAAAAAAATCTTATGAGTGTTTTGAATACTAAGAGAAGTTTGATGCTTGGAGGTAATAATATCAAAGTCGTGCTAGTTGAGTAGTTGTGAATTTGAGAAGTGCTTGTGTTGAAGTTTGCAAGTCCCGTAGCATGCACGTATGGTAAACGTTATGTAACAAATTTGAAACATGAGGTGTTCTTTGATTGTCCTCCTTATGAGTGGCGGTCGGGGATGAGCGATGGTCTTTTCCTACCAATCTATCCCCCTAGGAGCATGCATGTAGTGCTTGGTTTTTGATAACTTGTAGATTTTTGCAATAAGTATGTGAGTTCTTTATGACTAATGTTGAGTCCATGGATTATACGCACTCTCACCCTTCCATCATTGCTAGCCTCTTCGGTACCGTGCATTGCCCTTTCTCACATTGAGAGCTGGTGCAAACTTCGCCGGTGCATCCAAACCCCGTGATAAGATACGCTCTTTCACACATAAACCTCCTTATATCTTCCTCAAAACAGCCACCTTACCTACCTATTATGGCATTTCCATAGCCATTCTGAGATATATTGCCATGCAACTTTCCACCATTTCGTTTATCATGACACATTCATCATTGTCATATTGCTTAGAATGATCATGGACATAGTATTTGTGGCAAAGCCACCGTTCATAATTTTCATACCGGTCACTCTTGATTCATTGCATATCCCGATACACCGCTGGAGGCATTCATATAGAGTCATCTTTTGTTCTAGTATCGAGTTGTAATCATTGAGTTGTAAATAAATAGAAGTGTGATGATCATCATTTTCTAGAGCATTGTCCCAAATAAAAAAAGAGAAAGGCCATAAAAAGGAGAAGGCCCCCCAAAAAGGGACAATGCTAATATCTTTTGCCACGCTTGTGCTTCAAAGTAGCACCATAATCTTCATGATAGAGAGTCTTTTGTTTTATCACTTTCATATACTAGTGGGAATTTTTCATTATAGAACTTGGCTTGTATATTCCAACAATGGGCCTCCTCAAGTGCCCTAGGTCTTCGTGAGCAAGCAAGTTGGATGCACACCCACTTAGTTTCTTTTGTTGAGCTTTCATACATTTATAGCTCTAGTGCATCCGTTGCATGGCAATCCCTACTCCTTGCATTAACATCAATCGATGGGCATCTCCATAGCCCATTGATTAGCCTCATTGATGTGAGACTTTCACCCTTTTTGTCTTCTCCACATAACCCCCATCATAATATTCTATTCCACCCATAGTGCTATGTCCATGGCTCGCGCTCATATATTGCGTGAAAGTTTATATGTTTGAGATTACTAAAGTATGAAACAATTCCTTGGCTTGTCATCGGGGTTGTGCATGATGAGAGCATTCTTGTGTGACGAAAATGGAGCATGACTAAACTATATGATTTTGTAGGGATGAACTTTATTTGGCCATGTTATTTTGAGAAGACATAATTGCTTTGTTAGTATGCTTGAAGTATTATTACTTTTATGTCAATATGAACTTTTATCTTGAATCTTTCGGATCTGAATATTCATGCCACAATTAAGAAGAATTACATTAAAATTATGCCAAGTAGCACTCTGCATCAAAATTTTTGTTTTTATCATTTACCTACTCGAGGACGAGCAGGAATTAAGCTTGGGGATGCTTGATACGTCTCCAACGTATCTATAATTTTTGATTGCTCCATGCTATATTATCTACTGTTTTGGACATTATTGGGCTTTATTATCCACTTTTATATTATTTTTGGGACTAACCTATTAACCGGAGGCCCATCCTAGAATTGCTGCTTTTTTTTGCCTATTTTAGGGTTTTGAAGAAAAGGAATATCAAACGGAGTCCAAACGGAATGAAACCTTCGGGAACGTGATTTTCTCACCGAACATGATCCAGGAGACTTGGACCCTATGTCGAGAAACAAAGGAGGAGGCCACGAGGTAGGGGGCGCGCCTACCCTCCATGCGCGCCCTCCACCCTCGTGAGCCCCCTGTTGCTCCACCGACGTACTCCTTCCTCCTATATATACCTACGTACCCCCAAACGATCAGATACGGAGCCAAAACCCTAATTCCACTGCCGTAACTTTCTGTATCCACGAGATCCCATCTTGGGGCCTGTTCTAGAGCTCCGCCGGAGGGGTCATCCATCACGGAGGGCTTCTACATCAACACCATAGCCTCTCCGGTGAAGTGTGAGTAGTTTACCTCAGACCTTCGTGTCCATAGTTATTAGCTAGATGGCTTCTTCTCTCTTTTTGGGTCTCAATACAATTATCTCCTCCTCTCTTGTGGAGATCTATTCGATGTAATCTTGTTTTTGTGGTGTGTTTGTTGAGACCGATGAATTGTGGGTTTATGATCAAGTCTATCTATGAACAATATTTGAATCTTCTCTGAATTCTTTTATGTATGATTGGTTATCTTTGTAAGTCTCTTTGAATTATCAGTTTGGTTTGGCCTACTAGATTGATCTTTCTTGCAATGGGAGAAGTGCTTAGCTTTTGGTTCAATCTTGCGGTGTCCTTTCCTAGTGACAGTAGGGGCAGCAAGGCATGTCTTGTATTGTTGCCATCGAGGATAATAAGATGGTTTTTTTTATCATATTGCATGAATTTATCCCTTTACATCATGTCATCTTGGTTAAGGCGTTACTCTGTTTTCATGAACTTAATACTCTAGATGCATGCTGGATAGCGGTCGATGAGTAGAGTAATAGTAGTAGATGCAGGTAGGAGTCGGTCTACTTGTCTCGGACGTGATGCCTATATACATGATCATACCTAGATATTCTCATAACTATGCTCAATTTTGTCAATTGCTCAACAGTAATTCGTTCACCCACCGTAAAATACTTATGCTCTTGAGAGAAGCGACTAGTGAAACCTATGGCCCCCGGGTCTATCTTCATCATATTAATCTTCCAATACTTAGTTATTTCCTTTGCTTTTACTTTGCCTTTATTTTACTTTGCATCTTTATCATAAAAATACCAAAAATATTATCTTATCATATCTATCAGATCTCACTCTCGAAAGTGACCGTGAAGGGATTGACAACCCCTTATCGCATTGGTTGCGAGGAGTTATTTGCTTTGTGTAGGTACTAGGGGACGCGCGCACAACCTCCTACTGGATTGATACCTTGGTTCTCAAAAACTGAGGGAAATACTTACGCTACTTTGCTGCATCATCCTTTCCTCTTCGGGGAAATCCAACGCAGTGCTCAAGAGGTAGCAATTCTTAACATCTTCAGCTTTAATACCTTTTTCTTTCATAGATTTCTTTGCCTCTTGCATATCTTCAGGACTAAGAAATAGAATACCCCTTTTCTTTGGAGTTGGCTTAGGATTTGGTTCAGGAAGTGTCCAATCATTTTTCATTACTCAACATATTATTCAATAGCAATTCAGCTTGATCAACAGTTCTTTCCCTGAAAACACAACTAGCAGAACTATCCAGGTGGTCTCTGGAAGCATCCGTTAGTCCATTATAAAAGATAATAAGTATTTCATTTTTCTTGAGAGGATGTTCAGGCAAAGCTTTAAGTAATCGGGAAGCCTCACCCAAGCTTGTGGGAGACTCTCTTCTTCAATTTGCACAAAATTATATATTTCCCTTAAGGCAGCTTGTTTCTTATGAGAGGGGAAATATTTAGCAGTGAAATAATAAATCATATCCTGGGGACTACGCACATAACCAGGATCAAGAGAATTAAACCATGTTTTAGCATCACCCTTTAATGAGAACGGAAACAACTTAAGGATAAAGTAATAGCGAGTTTTCTCATCATGAGTAAACAGGGTGGCTATATAATTTAATATACTAAGATGTGCCACAACAGTTTCAGATTCATAGCCATAAAAAGGATCAAATTCGACCAAAGCAATTAACTCAGGATCAACAAAGAAATCATAATCCTTAGCAGTAATAAAGATAGGTGAAGTAGCAAAAGCAGGTTCATATTTCAATCTAGCATTCAAATACTTTTCTTTAATCTTAGCTAATAATTTCTTAAAATCAGATCTATCATTGCAAGCAAGAAAGTCTCTAGCAGTTTCT
Organism: Triticum aestivum; assembly: GCF_018294505.1. Taxonomy (NCBI): domain Eukaryota; kingdom Viridiplantae; phylum Streptophyta; class Magnoliopsida; order Poales; family Poaceae; genus Triticum; species Triticum aestivum. Next base: position 229,747,546 of record NC_057800.1, read on the forward strand.
TCATCCATAACATAACCCTTGGGCACAACAGCCAATTCATATCTAGGGGGAGAATCTTCATCATCGCTTTCATCAATATTATCAGTTTCAATAATTTCATTCTCTATAACCCTAGCGAGTTGTTCATTAAGAAATTCACCTAATGGCACAGTATTATCAAGCATAGAAGTAGTTTCATCATAAGTATCATGCAAAGCAGAAGTGGCATCATCAATAACATGCGACATATCAGAATGAATAGTAGGTGTAGGTGTCACAAGTTTACTCAAAACAGAAGGTGAATCAAGTGCAGCGCTAGATGGTAGTTCCTTACCTCCCCTTGTAGTTGAGGGAAAAATCTTGGTTCTTTGATCTTTCAAGTTCTTCATAGTGACCAGCAGATATAAATCCCAAGTGACTCAAAGAATAGAGCTATGCTCCCCGGCAACGGCGCAAGAAAATAGTCTTGATAACCCACAAGTATAGGGGATCGCAACAGTTTTCGAGGGTAGAGTATTCAACCCAAATTTATTGATTCGACACAAGGGGAGCCAAAGAATATTCTCAAGTATTAGCTGCTGACTTGTTAATTCAACCACACCTGGAAACTTAATATCTGCAGCAAAGTATTTAGTAGCAAAGTAATATGATAGTAGTGGTAACGGTATCAAAAGAAATATTTTTGGTTTTATAGTGATGTAACACTAGCAACGGAAAAGTAAATGAGAAAAAAACAATATATGAAAAGCTCGTAGGCAATGGATCAATGATGGATAATTATGTCCGATGCGATTCCTCATGCAATAGTTATAACATAGGGTGACACAGAACTAGCTCCAGTTCATCAATGTAATGTAGGCATGTATTCTGAATATAGTCATACGTGCTTATGGAAAAGAATTTGCATGACATCTTTTGTCCTACCCTCCCGTGGCAGCGGGGTCCTATTGGAAACTAAGGGATATTAAGGCCTCCTTTTAATAGAGTACCGGACCAAAGCATTTGTAACGCCCTCGATGCGGCTATATCTCCCACGTGTTGAAGCACGACTTAGAGGCATAACCGCATTGAAAGCAATGTCGCAAGTGAGGTAATCTTCACAACAACCCATGTAAATAAATAAAAGGGAAAGGTACATAGTTGGCTTACACTCGCCACGTCACACAAATACATAAATAAGTCATTACATTCATCCAATACACTCAAGGTCCGACTACGGAACCAAAATAAAGATCAACCCCCAAGTGCGACAAAGTTCCCGATCGCCCCAACTGGGCACCACTACTAATCATCTGGGAAAGACACATAGTAACGACGAGAGTCTTCATTGAACTCCCACTTTAGATCGGTCATATCATCTGGAGCGGTATCATCGGTCCCTGCATATGGTTTTGGAAGTAATCTGTGAGTCACGGGGACTCAGCAATCTCACACCCTCGCGATCAAGACTATTTAAGCTTATAGGTAAGGTAAAGGTATGATGTGGAGCTGCATCAAGTGACTAGCATATATGGTGGCTCACATACGCAAAAGAGAGCGAGAAGAAAAGGCAAAAGCACGGTCGAACAACTATGATCAAGAAGTGATCCTAGAACAACCTGCATCAAGCATTACTCCAACACCGTGTTCACCTCCCGGACTCCGCCGAGAAGAGACCATCACGGTTACACACGCGGTTGGTGCATTTTGATTAAGTTAAGTTTCAAGTTATCTACAACCGGACATTAACAAATTCCCATCTGCCCATAACCGCGCGCACGGCTTTCGAAAGTTCAAATCCCTGCAGGGGAGTCCCAACTTAGCCCATCACAAGCTCTCATGGTCAACGAAGGATATTCCTTCTCCCAAGACATTCCAATCAGACTCGGCATCCCGGTTACAAGACATCCTCGACAATGGTAAAACAAGTCCAGCAACACCGCCTAAATGTGCCGACAAATCCCGATAGGAGCTGCACATATCTCGTTCTCAGGGCACACTCATATGAGACATCCTACGAGTAAAACCAACCCTCAAGTTGCCCCGAGGTGGCCCTGCAGTCTACTCGGTCGGACCAACACTCAGAGGAGCACTGGCCCAGGGGGTTTAAACAAAGATGACCCTCGGGCTACGGAAACCCAAGGGAAAAAGAGGCTAGGTGGCGAATGGTAAAACCAAGGTTGGGCATTGCTGGAGGAGTTTTATTCAAGGCGAACTGTCAAGGGGTTCCCATTATAACCCAATCGTGTAAGGAACGCACAAATCGGGGAACATAACACCGATATGACGGAAACTAGGGCGGCAAGAGTGGAACAAAACACCAGGCATAAGGCCGAGCCTTCCACCCTTTACCAAGTATATAGGTGCATTAAGATAAACAAGATAATATGGTGATATCCCAACAATAAACAAGTTCCAACAAGGAACGATCTCCAATCTTCACCTGCAACTAGCAACGCTATAAGAGGGGCTGAGCAAAGCGGTAACATAGCCAAACAACGGTTTGCTAGGACATGGTGGGTTAGAGGTTTGACATGGCAATATGGGAGGCATGATAAGCAAGTCGTGGGTATCGTAGCATAGGCATAGCAAAAGAGCGAGCATCTAGCAAGCAAAGATAGAAATGATTTCGAGGGTATGGTCATCTTGCCTGCAAAGTTCTCAGAGTTGCCCTGATCCTCAAAAGCGTACTCAACGGGCTCCTTGTTCACGTACTCGTCTCCCGGCTCTACCCAAGCGAGAACAACAAGCAAAAGGAACACAATCAACCACGTGCAATGCTCAAACAATATGATGCAAACAAGGTATGGTATGCGGGATGTGGTATGTGATGCATATGCAAGATTAGGAAAGGAATGATTGAACCTGGTCTCAACTTGGAAAACCAAGAGTGCCACTGGAAAGGGGAGTTGATTTCGGTTGAAATCGATATAAAGATCACCGGAATCGGATGCACGGTTTGGAAATGGCAAGCAAAACAAATATGACACCGGTCTGCGATAATCAGCAAGTGACCAACTAAATGCATCAAGATAAATATGCTACAACACTCAAACGTAACAACAAAATACATGGAATGGATCCACTCATGATGCTTGACAAAAGATGAACACTGAGCTACGGATAATTCACTCATTAATAGGTTCAAACAAGCATGGCAAAAGTGCAAAAGATAACAAGTTTCAGACTTGGTGAAATTAACAGCATGTCAGGAATTTATCATCAGAAAGCAATGTTTAGAGCATGATAACTACATGCTATAGGAACATATCATGGCAAAGCAAGGCATGGCATGAAGCTACTCAAATCATATAACAAAAGTCCATTAGGGACCATAAGCCAAAAGGGATTAGAAAATACAATTGCAAGCATGTGAAGATAGCAAAAACATAAACAGATTCAGACTTGGTGAAAAACTGGAGCATGGCAAAACAGTTAACAAGTAGGCATGTTCACGAGCTCGGTGCACTCACCATGAGGCATTGCATGATAATCTAAGAATACACCCAGCAAATATACATGTCATAGAAGCTAGACATGGCAAGAACAACAACATAGCATGCACGGATCAACTACAACAAGCTCTGCAAAATCGCTAAACATGTTAATAATCTGCCAGGAACATTTTATCGCAAAAGTAGAGCTCGATTGACTCAAGCTAGGGTGCTCCATAATAGCAAACAAAGACATGGATGGATAGAGCACAACATTATCTACAAACATCTTTACTGATCATGCTCAAAAGAGACACAGATCACTAGGAAACAACATGAACATATGGCATAAATATAAAAAACAGGACAAGGACTTGGTGAAAAACTAAGTCCCTGAAATCAGCATCATTGAGTAAGCTACTTTGCATGCTTGTACTAGTCACGACAAAGATCACAAAAATACATGGCATACACCATTCTAAAGATGGCATGGCATTCTACAAAACACATGTAGAGCTCAAGATCATAGCATGCACACATTAATCATGGCAAAAATGACAAAAGGCCATTTGCTGAAACAGATCTGAAATAATCATCACATAGCCCTCTTCCAACAGCATTTCGGGCATCAATATGAGCTCAAATGAAAATGATGCAATGATATGAAATGATGTACTCGTCAAGACGAACATTTTGATATGCTACACGCACGAATCGGAGCTACGATGAGGAAGTTATGGCATGTCAAAGATTGCAAAATATTTAGGGTTTGGAGGGGGGAAAAGTCAACCGCGAATTTGAATCTGAGATCCAGATCCAGCCGGGCGTGGATCCCGAGGTTCGCCGGCCGGAGCTCGCGGTGGCCGGCGTTCGTCGCGGGGCTTCGTCGGGGAGGAAGAGGACCGGATCCAGGCCCCCCCGGGGAGGACGGCGTGGCGCGCTGGCGCGGCGTGACGCCGGTGAGGGGCGGCACCGGCGCGGAAGGCGGCGATCGGCGGCGAGGTTTGGCGGCGAGGTTCGGTGCCGGAGCGGGAGAAGAAACGGCGTGGGAGGCGGGGCGGCTTCGGCCCGGATCGGTGGCGGGGAGGGCCGGCCTCGGGCCCGGCGGGCCTTGGCGGCGGCGGTTCTCCGGGTGCCACATGGCAAGAGGCGGTTGGCCGCGGCGGAGTGTCCGGCGCCGGCAGACAATGTTCGGCGCGCGCGAGAGGGAGAGGATCTAGGTTAGGGTGTGTTTGATCCGAAAATTTCGTGGAGGGCCTATTTATAGAGGTAGAGGGAGCTAGGAAGCTCCAAATGAGGTGCGGTTTGCGGCCACGCGATCGTGATCGAACGCTCTAGATGATAGAAGGGGTTTAGATGGGTTTTGGGCCACTTTGGAGGGGTGTTGGGCTGCAACTCACACGAGGCCTTTTCGGTCCCTCGGTTAACCGTTGGAGTATCAAACGAAGTCCAAATGGCACGAACCTTGACAGGCGGTCTACCGGTAGTAAACCAAGGCCGCCTGACAAGTCTCGGTCGAATCCGAGAACGTTTAGCACCCACACACGAAAAGAGGTAGAAAGGGACACCGGAGGACATAGGAGCGCCGGAATGCAAAACGGACAACGGGGAAAATGCTCGGATGCATGAGACGAACACGTATGCAAATGCAATGCACATGATGACATGATATGAGATGCATGACAAAGACAAAACACACGGAGACAAAAACCCGACAACGAGGAAATAACATAACTTAGTGCCGGAAACGGCAAGAGTTGGAATACAAATAAGGTAAATTACATCCGGGGTGTTACAACATTAACACGTAGTGAATACATGAACTCCTCAAACTACGGCCATCATCGGTAAGTATCCCGATTATCGTCACTTCGGGGTTAACGGATCATAACACATAATAGGTGACTATAGACTTGCAAGATAGGATCAAGAACTCACATATATTCATGAAAACATAATAGGTTCAGATCTAAAATCATGGCACTCGGGCCCTAGTGACAAGCATTAAGCATAGCAAAGTCATAGCAACATCAATCTCAGAACATAGTGGATACTAGGGATCAAACCCTAACAAAACTAACTCGATTACATGATAAATCTCATCCAAACCATCACCGTCCAGCAAGCCTACGATGGAATTACTCACGCACGGCGGTGAGCATCATGAAATTGGTGATGGAGGAAGGTTGATGATGACAATGGCGACGGATTCCCCTCTCCGAAGCCCCGAATGGACTCCAAATCAGGCCTCCCGAGAGAGTTTAGGGCTTGGCGGTGGCTCCGTATCGTAAAACGCGATGAATCCTTCTCTCTGATTTTCTTTCTCCCCGAACACGAATATATAGAGTTGGAGTTGAGGTCGGAGGAGCACCAGGGGGCCCACAAGGCAGGGGGCGCGCCCAGGGGGGTAGGCGTGCCCCCACCCTCGTGGACAGGGTGTGGGCCCCCTGGCCTTGATTCTTTTGCCAGTATTTTTTATATATTCCAAAAATAATCTCCGTTGATTTTTAGGTCATTCCAAGAACTTTTATTTCTGCGCAAAAATAACACCATCGCAATTCTGCTGAAAACAGCGTCGGTCCGGGTTAGTTCCATTCAAATCATACAAGTTAGAGTCCAAAACAGGTAAAAGTGTTTGGAAAAGTAGATACGTTGGAGACGTATCACACCTCCGAGTTCAGCACACATTCAACTCGATGACGTCCCTCGAACTCTTGATCCAGCAGAGCGTTGAGGGAGAGTTTCGTAAGCACGATGGCGTGGTGACGGTGATGGTGATGTGATCCGCGCAGGGCTTCGCCTAAGCACTACGACGCGATGGCCGGAGGAGTAAATTGTGGAGGGGGGAACCGCACACGGCTAAGAGAACAATTGATCTACTATGGGGTGCCCACTGCCCCCATATATAAAGGAGGGGAGGAGGAGGCGGCCAGCTAGGAGGGGCGCGCCATGGGGGGAGTCCTACTAGGACTCCACTACTAGTAGGATTCGCCCCCACCCCTTTTCCTTTCTCACCGGAGGGGAAAAGGAAGGAGGAGGAGAGGGAGAGGGAAAGGGGGGTGCCGCCCCCTCCCCTAGTTTAATTTGGACTGCCATGGGGGGGCACCCCTTGCGGCCCTCCTCTCTCTCCATTAAGGCCCATCTAGGCCCAATACTTCCCCCGGGGAGTTCTGGTAACCCCCGGTACTCTGGTAAAATACCCGTACCATTTGGAACCATTTCGATGTCCGAATACTACCTTCCAATATATGAATCTTTACCTCCCGACCATTTCGAGACTCCTCGTCATGTCCGTGATCTCATACGGGACTCCGTAAAAACTTTGGTCACGAAAACACATAACTCATAATATAAATCGTCATCGAACATTAAGCGTGCGGACCCTATGGGTTCGAGAACTATGTAGACATGACCGAGACACATCTCTGGTCAATAACCAATAGCGGAACCTGGATGCTCATATTGGTTCCTACATATTCTATGAAGATCTTTATTGGTCAAACTGCAATAACAACATATGTTATTCCCTTTGTCATCGGTATGTTACTCGCCCGAGATTCGATTGTCGGTATCATCATACCTAGTTCAATCTCGTTATCGGCAAGTCTGTTTACTCGTTTCGTAGTGCATCATCCGGTAACTAACTCATTAGTCACATTCCTCGGCAGGCTTATAGTGATGTGCATTATCGAGAGGGCCCAAAGATACCTCTCCGATACTCGGAGTGAAAAATCCTAATCTTGATCTATGCCAACCCAACAAACACCTTCGGAGACACCTATAGAGCATATTTATAATCACCCAGTTACGTTGTGACGTTTGATAGCACACAAGGTGTTCCTCCGGTATTCGGGAGTTGCATAATCTCATAGTCAGAGGAATATGTATAAGTCATGAAGAAAGCAATAGCAATAAAACTTAATGATCATTATGCTAAGCTAACGGATGGGTCTTGTCCATCTCATCATTCTCTAATGATGTGATCCCGTTCATCAAATGACAACAGATGTCTATAGTCAGGAAACTTAACCATCTTTGATTAACGAGCTAGTCAAGTAGAGGCGTACTAGGGACACTCTGTTTTGTCTATGCATTCATACATGTACTAAGTTTCCGGTTAATACAATTCTAGCACGAATAATAAACATTTACCATGATATAAGGAAATATAAACAACAACTTTATTATTGCCTCTAGGGCATATTTCCTTCAGGCTCCCACTTGCACTAGAGTCAATAATCTAGATTACATACTAATGATTCTAAAACCCATGGAGTCTTGGTGCTGATCATGTTTTGCTCGTGGAAGAGGCTTAGTCAATGGGTCTGCAACATTCAGATCCATATGTATTTTGCAAATCTCTATGTTTCCCTCCTTGACTTGATCGCGGATGGAAATGAAGCGTCTCTTGATGGGTTTGGTTCTCTTATGAAATATAGATTCCTTCGCCAAGGCAATTGCTCCAGTATTGTCACAAAAAAAATTCATTGGACCCGATGCACTAGGTATTACACCTAGATCGGATATGAACTCCTTCATCCAGACTCCTTCATTTTCTACTTCTGAAGCAGTTATGTACTCCGCTTCACAGGTAGATCCCGCCACGATGCTCTTCTTGGAACTGGACCAACTTATAGCTCCACCATTCAATATAAATACGTATCCGGTTTGTGACTTAGAGTCATCCAGATCAGTGTCAAAGCTTGCATCATCGTAACCATTTACGACAAGCTCTTTGTCACCTCCATAAATGAGAAACATATCATTAGTCGTTTTCAGGTATTTCAGGATGTTCTTGACCGTTGTCTAGTGATCCACTCCTGTATTACTCTGGTACCTCCCTGCTAAACTTATTGCAAGGCACACATCAGGTCTGGTACACAGCACTGCATACATGATAGAACCTATGGCTGAGGCATAGGTAATGACTTTCATTTTCTCTCTATCTTCTGTAGTGGTCGCACATTGAGTCTGACTCAACTTCACACCTTGTAACACAGGCAAGAACCCTTTCTTTGACTGATCCATTTTGAACTTCTTCAAAACTTTATCAAGGTACGTGCTTTGTGAAAGTCCAATTAAGCGTCTTGATCTATCTCTATAGATCTTGCTGCCCAATATATAAGCAGCTTCACTGAGGTCTTTCATTGAAAAATTCTTATTCAAGTGTCCTTTTATGCTATCCAGAAATTTTGTGTTATTTCCAATCAATAATATGTCATCCACATATAATATTAGAAATGCTACAGAGCTCCCACTCACTTTCTTGTAAATACGGGCTTCTCCAAAAGTTTGTATAAAACCATATGCTTTGATCACACTATTAAAGCGTATATTTCAACTCCGAGATGCTTGCACCGGTCCATAAATGGATCGCTAGAGCTTGCACACTTTGTTATCACCTTTAGGATCGACAAAACCTTCTGGTTGCATCATATACAACTCTTCTTTAAGAAATACTTTAAGGAATGTAGTTTTGACATCCATTTTCCAAATTTCATAATCATAAAATGTGGTAATTGCTAACATGATTCGGACAGACTTAGGCATCGCTACGGGTGAGAAAGTCTCATCGTAGTCAACTCCTTGAACTTGTTGAAAACATTTCGCAACAAGTCGAGCTTTGTAGACAGTAACAGTACCGTCAGCGTCAGTCTTCTTCTTAAAGATCCATTTATTCTCTATGGCTTGCCGATCATCGGGTAAGTCAACCAAAGTCCTCACTTTGTTCTCATACATTGATCCCATCTCTGATTTCATGGCCTCAAGCCATTTCGCAGAATCTGGGCTCATCACCGCTTCCTCATCGTTCGTAGGATCATCATGGTCTAGTAACATGACTTCCAAAACAGGATTATGATGTCGCTTGAAGCTACGTCGGTTTTTCCCCATAGAGTAAGGGATGATGCAGCACAGCGGCGGTAGGTATTTCCTCAGATATGAAACCAAGGTTATCGAACTAGTAGGAGTACCAAGCAACACAATGTAAACAACCCCTGCACACAAATAACAACACCTCGCAACCCAATGTGTTAAAGGGGTTGTCAATCCCTCTCGGGTAACGGTGCCAGAAACGGTGCATGGACGAGAGAAAGTTGTAATAGATTGAATAAATAGATCACAAATAAAATAAACTGCAAAAAAGTATTTTAGGGTTTTTGGTTTAATAGATCTGAAAATAAAAGCAAGAGAAAAATAGATCGCAAAGGCAAATATATGAGAAAGAAGACCCGGGGGCCGTAGGTTTCACTAGTGGCTTCTCTCGAGAAAAATAGCAAACAGTCGGTGAACAAATTACTGTTGGGAAATTGATAGAACCTAAAATAATTATGATGATATCCAGGCAATGATCATTACATAGGCATCACGTCCAAGATTAGTAGACTGACTCCTGCCTGCATCTACTACTATTACTCCACACATCGATCGCTATCCAGCATGCATCTAGTGTATTAAGTTCATGGAAAAAGGAGTAATGCAATAAGAACGATGACATGATGTAGACGAGATCCGTTTATATATGGCGGTAGATATAGATCCCATCTTTTTATCCTTATTAGCAACGATACATATGCGTCGGTCCCCTTTTTGTCGCTGGGATCAAGCACCATAAGATTGAACCCACTACCGGGCACCTCTTCCCATTTCAAGATAAATAGATCAAGTTGGCCAAACAAAACCCAAATATCGAAGAAGAAATACGAGGCTATAAGAGATCATGCATAAAATAGATCAAAGAAACTCAAATACTTTCATGGATATAAAAAGATAGATCTGATCATAAACTCAAAGTTCATCGATCCCAACAAACACACCGCAAAAGAGTTACATCATATGGATCTCCAAGAGAACATTGTATTGAGAATCAAGAGAGAGAGAGAGAGATGAAGCCTGATGTCTACTACATAACCTTCTTCTTGTAGACATTGTTGGGCCTCCAAGTGCAGAGGTTTGTAGGACAGTAGCAAATTTCCCTCAAGTGGATGACCTAAGGTTTATCAATCCGTAGGAGGCATAGGATGAAGATGGACTCTCTCAAGCAACCCTACAACCAAATAACAAAGAGTCTCTTGTGTCCCCAACACACCCAATACAATGGTAAATTGCATAGGTGCACTAGTTCGGCGAAGAGATGGTGATACAAGTGGTATATGGATAGTAGATAAAGGTATTTGGAATCTGAAAATATAAAAACAGAAAGGTAACTAATGATAAAAGTGAGCGTAAACGGTATTGCAATGCGTGGAAACAAGGCCTAGGGTTCATACTTTCACTAGTGCAAGTTCCCTCAACAATAATAACATAATTGGATCACATAACTATCCCTCAACATGCAACAAAGAGTCACTCCAAAGTCACTAATAGCAGAGAACGAACAAAGAGATTATGGTAGGGTACGAAACCACCTCAAAATTATTCTTTCCAATCAGTCCGTTGGGCTATTCCTATAAGTGTCACAAGCAACCCTAGAGTTCGTACTAGAATGACACCTTAAGACACAAATCAACCAAAATCCTAATGTCACCTAGATACTCCAATGTCACCTCAAGTATCCGTGTGTATGATTATACGATATGCATCACACAATCTCAGATTCATCTATTCAACCAACACATAGGACCTCAAAGAGTGCCCCAAAGTTCCTACCGGAGAATCACGACGAAAACGTGTGCTAACCCCTATGCATCATGGGCGGAACCCGCAAGTTGATCACGAAAACATACATCAATGAATCACGTGGTATCCCATTGTCACCATAGATACGCATGGCCAGACATACATCAAGTGTTCTCAAATCTTTAAAGACTCAATCTGATAAGATAACTTCAAAGGGGAAACTCAATCCTTTACAAGAGAGTAGAGGGGGGAGAACACATCATAAGATCCAACTATAATAGCAAAGCTCATGATACATCAAGATCCTGCCAAATCAAGAACACTAGAGAGAGAGAGAGATCAAACACATAGCTACTAGTACATACCCTCAGCCCTGAGGGAGAACTACTCCCTCCTTGTCATGGAGAGCACCGGGATGATGAAGATGGCCACCGGAGAGGGATTGCCCCCTCCAGCAGGGTGCCGGAACGGGTCTAGATTGGTTTTTGGTGGCTACGGAGGCTTCTGGCGGCGGAACTCCTGATCTATTGTGCTCCCCGATCGTTTTAGGGTATATGGAGATATATAGGCGGAAGAAGTACGTCAGGGGCCCACGAGGGGCCCACGAGGGTGGAGGGCGCGCCCAGGGGGGTTGGGCGCGCCCCCCTACCTCGTGACCTCCTCGAAGCTTCCCTTACGTGGACTCCAAGTCTCCCGGGTTGCTTTCCTTCCAAAAATAAGTTCCGTGAAGTTTCAGGTCAATTGGACTCCGTTTGATTTTTCCTTTTTTGCGATACTCTAAAACAAGGAAAAAACAGAAACTGGCACTGGGCTCTGGGTTAATACGTTGGTCCCAAAAATCATATAAAATAGCATATAAATGCATATAAACATCCAAGGTTGATAATATAATAGCATGGAACAATAAAAAATTATAGATACGTTGGAGACGTATCAAAGCCATCTAGCTAATAACTACGGACCCGAAGGTCTACAAAGAAATACTCGCGCATCATCAAAGAGGCACCAATGGAAGTGGTGAACCTGTCAAAGTAATGGGCCACGGGTAGCCTAACCCGAGTCCCTGAGCCTTTCAAGACATCGGGGCTGGCTGCGCCTCCCAAGACATCAAGAAGAAGCACCGCCTTCTGGTGGCTGGCTGTCCTAAGCGGCCGGCTGCTAGAAGGTGGCCAAGCTCAATAAGGCGGCTCCAAAACAGGCTGACTTCTTGCAGGCAGCCTCCAAAGAGGTTGGCTCCTCGCCGGCAGCCCGCAGCGCTCTCAGAGTCTGTGTAACACCCCGGATGTAATTTACCTTAATTGTATTCCAACTCTTGCTATTTCCGGCACTAAGTTATTTTATTTCCTCGTTGTCGGGTTTTTGTCTCCGTGTGTTTTCTCTTTGTCATGCATCTCATATCATGTCATCATGTGCATTGCATTTGCATACGTGTTCGTCTCATGCATCCGAGCATTTTCCCCGTTGTCCGTTTTGCATTCCGGCGCTCCTATGTCCTCCGGTGGTCCTTTCTACCTCTTTTCGTGTTTGGGGGTTAAACGTCTTCGGATTGGACCGATACTTGTCATGCGGCCTTGGTTTACTACCGGTAGACCGCCTGTCAAGTTTCGTACCATTTGGACTTCGTTTGATACTCCAACGGTTAACCGAGGGACCGAAAAGGCCTCGTGTGTGTTGCAGCCCAACACCCTTCCAAATTGGCCCAAAACCCATCTAAACCTCCTCTATCATCTAGAGCGTTCGATCACGATCGCGTGGTCGCAAACCGCACCTCATTTGGAGCTACCTAGCTCCCTCTACCTCTATATATAGACCCCCCCCCCCATTTCTAAATTCCGGATCCAAAACCCCCCTAACCCTAGTCCATCAGCCCCGCCGCCGCAGGACAATGTCCGCCACCAAGCGGACAGACCGCCGCCGCCAATCGCTGCACGCCACCTGTCGCCGCCTCCTCCCTCCCGCCGCCGGCCCGGGCAGGCCCGCACCGGGCCCTACAAGCCCATCGGGGCGCGCCGCCCTTCGGCCTCCCGCGACGCCCGTGCGCCGCCCTCACCGCCCTGCCTCGACGCACCAGCGAGCCGCCGCCTCGCCGCCCCCGATGCCACTCCGCCGCCCGCCGGCGTCGCGCTCCACCGCCGCCGCAAGCTCCGGCCGCCGGAGTCCGCAGCCTCCCCGCCTCGTCGCCGGTGCCGTCCCCAAGTCCGGCGAGCTCCACCGCCTCTCCCTCGGATCCGGCGATCCTCGACAACTCCGGCGCCGATCCGACAAACCTCGACCTCCATGAAGCTACAGTGCCCCAGATCTGGATCTGGGACGAGGGTTGACTTTTTCCATCCGAACCCTAATTTTTATGCAATCTTCATCATGCCATAACTCTGCATCTGTAGCTCCGATTCGTGCGTGTAGCATATCAAAATGTTCGTCTCAACGAGTACATAATTTCATCTCATTGAATAATTTTCATTTGATCTCATCTTGATGCCCGAAATGCTGTTGGAAGAGGACTATGTGACGATTATGTCAGATCTGTTTCAGCAAATGGCCTTTTGTCATTTTTGCCATGATTAATGTGTGCATTCTATGATCCTGAGCTCTACATGTGTTTTGTAGAATGCCATACAATCTTTACAGTGGTGTATGCCATGTATTTTTGTGATCTTTGTGGTGACTAGCACAAGCATGCAAAGTAGCTTACTCAATGATCCTGATTTCAGGGACTTAGTTTTTCACCAAGTCCTTGTCCTGTTTTTTATTTTTATGCCATATGTTCATGTTGTTTCCTAGTGATTTGTGTCTCTTTTGAGCATGATCAGTAAGGATGTTTTGTAGATAATGTTTTGCTATATCCATCCATGTCTTTGTTTGCTATTATTGAGCACCCTAGCTTGAGTCAATCGAGCTCTACTTTTGCGATAAAATGTTCCTGGCAGATTGTTAACATGTTTAGCGATTTTGCCGAGCTTGTTGTAGTTGATCCGTGCATGCTATGTTGTTGTTATTGCCATGTATTCTTAGATTATCATGCAATGCCTCGTGGTGAGTGCATCGAGCTCGTGAACATGCCTACTTGTTAACTGTTTTGCCACGCTCCAGTTTTTCACCAAGTCTGGATCTGTTTATGTTTTTGCTATGTTCACATGCTTGCAATTGTATTTTCTGATCTCTTTTGGCTTATGGTCCCTAATGGACTTTTGTTATATGATTTGAGTAGCTTCATGCCATGCCTTGCTTTGCCATGATATGTTCCTGTAGCATGTAGTTATCGTGCTCTAAACATTGCTTCCTGGTGATAAATTCCTGACATGCTGTTCATTTCACCAAGTCTGAAACCTGTTATCTTTTGCACTTTTGCCATGCTTGTTTGAACCTGTTAATGAGTGAATTATCCGTAGCTCAGTGTTCATCTTTTGTCAAGCATCATGATTGGATCCCTTCCATGTATTTTGTTGTTACGTTTGAGTGCTCTAGCATATTTATCTTGATGCATTTAGTTGGTCACTTGCTGATTATCGCAGACCAGTGCCATATTTGTTTTGCTTGCCATTTCCAAACCGTGCATCTGATTCCGGTGATCTTTATATCGATTTCAACCGAAATCAACTCCCCTTTCCAGTGGCACTCTTGGTTTTCCAAGTTGAGGCCAGGTTCAATCATTCCTTTCATAATCTTGCATATGCATCACATACCGCATCCCGCATACCATACCTTGTTTGCATCATGTTGTTTGAGCATTGCACGTGGTTGATTGTGTTCCATTTGCTTGTCGTTCTCGCTTGGGAAGAGCCGGGAGACGAGTATGTTAACGAGGAGCCCGTTGAGTACGCTTTCGAGGATCAAGGCAACTCTGAGAACTTTGTAGGCAAGATGACCATACCCTCGAAATCACTTCTATCTTTGCTTGCTAGATGCTCGCTCTTTTGCTATGCCTATGATATGATACCCACCACTTGGTTATCATGCCTCCCATATTGCCATGTCAAACTTCTAACCCACCATGTCCTAGCAAACCGTTGTTTGGCTATGTTATTGCTTTGCTCAGCCCCTCTTATAGCGTTGCTAGTTGCAGGTGAAGATTGGAGATCGTTCCTTGTTGGAACTTGTTTATTGTTGGGATATCACCATATTATCTTGTTTATCTTAATGCACCTATATACTTGGTAAAGGGTGGAAGGCTCGGCCTTATGCCTGGTGTTTTGTTCCACTCTTGCCACCCTAGTTTCCGTCATATCGGTGTTATGTTCCCGGATTTTTGCGTTCCTTACACGGTTGGGTTATAATGGGAACCCCTTGATAGTTCACCTTGAATAAAACTCCTACAGCAATGCCCAACCTTGGTTTTACCATTCGCCACCTAGCCTCTTTTTCCCTTGGGTTTCCAGAGCCTGAGGGTCATCTTTATTTAAACCCCCCTGGGCCAGTGCTCCTCTGAGTGTTGGTCCGACCGAGTAGACTGCAGGGCCACCTCGGGGCAACTTGAAGGTTGGTTTTACTCGTAGGATGTCTCATCTGAGTGTGCCCTGAGAACGAGATATGTGTAGCTCCTATCGGGATTCGTCGGCACATTCGGGCGATGTTGCTGGACTTGTTTTACCATTGTCGAGGATGTCTTGTAACCAGGATGCCGAGTCTGATCGGAATGTCTTGGGAGAAGGAATATCCTTCGTTGACCATGAGAGCTTGTGATGGGCTAAGTTAGGACTCCCCTGCAGCGATTTGAACTTTCGAAAGCCGTGCCCGCGGTTATGGGCAGATGGGAATTTGTTAATGTCCGGTTGTAGATAACTGGAAACTTAACTTAATCAAAATGCACCAACCGCGTGTGTAACGGTGATGGTCTCTTCTCGGCGGAGTCCGGGAGGTGAACACGGTGTTGGAGTAATGCTTGATGCAGGTTGTTCTAGGATCACTTCTTGATCATAGTTGTTCGACCATGCTTTTGCCTTCTCTTCTCGCTCTCTTTTGCGTATGTGAGCCACCATATATGCTAGTCGCTTGCTGCAGCTCCACATCATGCCTTTACCTTACCTATAAGCTTAAATAGTCTTGATCGCGAGGGTGTGAGATTGCTGAGTCCCCATGACTCACAGATTACTTCCAAAACCAGATGCAGGGACCAATGATACCGCTCCAGATGATATGACCGAGCTCAAGTGGGAGTTCGATGAAGACTCTCGTTGTTACTATGTGTCTTTCCCAGATGATCAGTAGTGGTGCCCAGTTGGGGCGACTGGGGACTTTGTCGCATTTGGGGGTTGATATTTATTTTGGTTCCGTAGTCGGACCTTGAGTGTATTGGATGAATGTAATAACTTATTAATGTATTTGTGTGACATGGCGAGTGTAGGCCAACTATGTACCTTTCCCCTTTATTTATTTACATGGGTTGTTGTGAAGATTACCTCACTTGCGACATTGCTTTCAATGCGGTTATGCCTCTAAGTGGTGCTTCGACACGTGGAAGATATAGCCGCATCGAGGGCGTTACAGTTTGCGCCCCTATTAAGAAGACAAGACAGGGTAGGGCCATAGTCTAGCCCATCACCCCCGTATCCAGGGCCTGGCGTGGTCACACTACTCCGTACAGGCGGAGATCTCTACCCGGCATGGCACTGTTGCCACTCCATCCCTGACATCACTGCTGGCAGGCGGAGCCCTGTTCCCACGACGACCTGTCGGTATGGCCTGCAGGCGGTGGGCCCTACTGGGCAGCGTGAGCCCGGAAGACGGCGGAAGCCTGACCAGTCGGACCTGAGGGAGGCCGGCTCCCAGCAGGCGGCCCGTTCCTTCCTCGGGGCCCGTGCATCATTAACCAGATGAGACCCAGAGTGGCTACAATGATCTCCCACTAGGCGGTGGGACTGTAGCCACACTCCCTCGACCAAGCATGCATCATTGGCATCGCGGCTACAGTAATCAGCAGCCGTCAAGACCCGCGAGCGGTGGGAGCGGCCTGTCGGCTCCGTACTAGACCAGTCGGCGGGGCCCACCAAGCGGCATGCCCTAGCAGTCGACGGAGAAGCCGGCGACTAGAGACACTGACAGCCGGGACCTACACCCGGCCGGATTACCATTGTACCCCTGGGGGGTAGGCCTATATAAACCCCCCGGGGCACCCATGCAATGGGCTCCCAACTTGTTAGAACTAGACTCATACCTAGAGGAAGGAGAGAGCGTGCCTGACTTCTTCTACCTCTAGCATACAGCTTGAGGAGCACCATTTGTACTCACTAGTGCCATAGTGATCATGCGAGCACCCCGCAGAGCAGGACTAGGGGTGTTATCTCCAAGGAGAGCCCCGAACCTGGGTAAAGTGCAGCGGCGTTCGTGTCTACACCTCATGCCGCTTCCAGGCACCGACGACGTTCTACTCGCTCCCACCATGATAAGCCATCCATTGGCATATGTCGCACCCAACCCCCGACATTTGGCGCCCACCGTGGGGCAAGGTGCACCGTCTCCCGGAGACCTGTTCTGGATGGGAACCTTGTTCCTTCCTGGTGAGCGCAGCCAGCCCGGCATGCCAGACGGCGTCTACGCCGACGCGATGCACGACGCGGAGGTTGCCTGTGCGGCGAGCTGCCTCGCCGATCTTGTTGGCGGGATTCGCCTCTCCGACGAGCCCGCGTCTGATGCGGGCACAGAAGGCCCCGAGAGCCGCCTTGTTAGCCTCCTCGATCAGCTCCACGTCGCTAGCGAGCCTGCTGCGGACATGGAGTCGGTTGGCTCCACTGAGCCGATGCTTGTTGACTCTGACACGACGTCGCTTGACGCGTTCCCCACCAACGTGGTGGTCTATGACGAACCGCTTCCTCGCGCAGACAGCGGCGGCAACACCGTCACTGAGGTGCTCGTCATCAGCCACGGCGAGCACTCTGGCGGAGGTGGCCAGGATCCGTTGCAGGCGGTGATGCAAGACCTGACCGCGCCCATCCCGGAAGACGCTGGCACGGAGACGCTGGAGGCACACCGTGTCCAGCTCGTCGAAAGCGCCAATTGGCTGGCCAACATGAGACGCCTTTCGGAGGCCTACCGGCGTGAGGTGGACCGTGCCGTCGGCGGCATGCCGGCTCCTGTTGGGCCTAGCCGCATTGGCCCGATCCGGCAGCGTGGCGCGACCATCGCCAGCATGTTTGGGATAGATCATCCCGTCTACGCCACGCCTACAGAGAACATACGAGCTGCCCAGGCGGCAGCAGACGAGCTAGACAAGCTCGAGGATGACGAGCGTCGCCACATGACGGAGCGCGTCCAGTGGCTCCTTGACGCGGCTGCTGAACAACAAGAGGCCGGTTGCCGCATTGAAGCGCCCAACCAGCGAAACGATGATCCGCCTCCTCGCCGAGACCAAGGCGCGACATCCCAGACGCCGACTGGTGGCGTTCGCGATAGGAGATACAAGGAGCCGGCTGCCAGCCGCAACCGGACTTGCATCACCATCGAGCGCGACCAAGACGGCCGCCCAAGAGCTGTGCGGCGACGAGACAACTGTCCGCCTTCCCCTCCCCACAGGGAGAGGCACATTTCCCCGCTGCCTGTTGACCACCTGACACTCGGCGACCGCCTCAACCAATCCCTGTCACTAGAAGAAGAAGACGAGCTGGGTCCGCCTTGTTTTGGATCCCGCATCAGAGATGAGCCCTTCCCCAAAGGGTTCATGCTCCCGAGAGATACGCTCAAGTACACTGGCTCCGTGAAGCCGGAGGACTGGCTGGTCGACTACTCCACAACCGTCAGCATCGCCAACGGCAACAAACGTGTTGCCATGAAGTACGTTCCGCTCATGCTCCAGGGCACAGCCCGGACGTGGCTGGACAGCCTGAAGCCCCGCAGCATCAACAGCTGGGTTGATTGCAATGAAGCCTTCATCCGCAACTTCACCAGCACGTGCAAGCGGCCGCCCAAGCCTTGCCAGCTCTCCTTATGCGTCCAAGGCCCCAACGAGTCAACTCGTGACTACCTCACACGTTGGGCCGAGCTGCGCAACTCCTGTGAGGGCGTGCATGAGGTGCAGGCCATCAAGTACTTCACTACCGGGTGCCGAGAAGGCACCCTCCTCAAGCACTGGCTTCTTTGCGACGAGCCGGCGACCCTCGATGAACTGCTGATCATAGCAGACAAGTACGCCACAGCTGACTCCTCCATGAAGGCGGAAATCCAAGTTGACGCATCTGGCAAAGTGGCTCCTCAAGCTCCTTGGACTCCGGCTAGAGACACCAGTCGGCGTCAGCAACCGAATGACAACAAGCGCAAGGCCACGCAAGATCAGCAGCCAGAAGGGCGGCCTCCACCGAAGCGTCAGAAGGGCGGCAAGCCCAACTGGTTGCCCGCCTTCTCGTACGAGCAGAATCTCGATGCCCCCTGCAAGTTCCATAGCGGCACGAAGCCGTCCAACCACACCACTCAGAAATGCCACTGGCTCACCAGGATCACCAAGGGTGATGGACTCCTGCCTCCCCCGCCTGCCGGCCCACCGCCTCCTCCTCCCCAGCAACCGGTGGTTCGGCCAGTTGGTGCCATCCAAGATGAATACCCTGAAGAGCATGGAGCTTATGTTGTGTTCACCAGCGTGGCCGACGATAGGCACAACAGATGGCAGCGACGACAAGAAGTAAATGCAGTCACATCAGAGACCCTCGAGTTCATGCATTGGTCGGAGAAGCCCATCAACTGGAGCAGAGCTGACCACTCGGAGGTGATGCCCAATCCCGGTTCTTTTTCCATGGTTTTGGATGCCACTTTTGCCACAGAGAGGCGGGCTGCTCGCTTCTCCCGAGTCCTGATAGATGGCGGCAGCAGCATCAACATCCTCTACCGAGACACTATGGAGAAGTTAGGAATCAAATAGAGGCAGCTTCAGCCCAGTCAGACTGTATTCCATGGCATAGTTCCTGGCCTTTCCTGCTCACCAATCGGCAAGACTCAAATTGGCGTCCTCTTCGGAGACAAAGAACACTTTCGCCGAGAGCTAGTCTGGTTTGAGGTGGTGGACCTTGAGAGCCCTTATCATGCACTGCTTGGCCGGCCTGCTCTGGTCAAGTTCATGGCGGTCCCCCACTATGCCTACCTCAAGATGAAGATGCCAAGCACCAAGGGAATCCTAACCATAACTGGGGACTACAAGAAGTCGTCCGCTTGCGCGGCAGATAGCAGCCGGCTAGCCGAGTCCCTCGTGATCGCGGCTGAAAAGCGGCTCCTTAACCGGGTTGTGGCAATGGCAGGCAAGCAGCCGAAAATGTCACCCAACCCCAAGGAGTCGGAAGCTGAGGGCTCATTCAAGCTGGCCAAAGAAACAAAGAAGATACCCTTGGACCCGAAGCACCCGGATACGCACGTTGTCATAGGTGCGAACCTTGACAGCAAATAGGAAAGTGAGCTCATCGATTTCCTCCGTGAGAATCGGGACATCTTCGCTTGGTCTCCTAAGGACATTCCGGGTGTTCCGACGGATTTCACCGAGCATAAGCTACATGTCCAACCTGATGCCAAGCCAGTCAGGCAGCCCTTGCACCACCTGTCGGAAGAGAAGAGAAGAGTTATTGGAGAAGAGATAGCCCGGCTTCTAGCAACCGGCTTCATCATGGAGGTGTTCTTTCCCAAATGGTTAGCCAACCCAGTCCTTGTGCTGAAGAAGAATAAGCAGTGGCGCATGTGTATTGATTATACTAGCCTCAACAAAGCCTACCCCAAAGACCCATTTGCTTTGCCAAGAATTGACCAAGTAATTGACTCCACAGCCGGATGCGACCTGTTGAGCTTTTTGGATGCATACTCGGGGTATCATCAGATCAAGCTGAACCCGGTCGATAGGCTGAAGACCGCCTTCATCACGCCATTCAGAGCCTTCTGTTACCTGACCATGACGTTCGACTTGAGAAATGCCAGTGCCACGTTTCAGCATTGCATGCAGAAGTGTCTCCTCGAGCAACTCGGAAGAAACGCCCACGTCTATGTGGACGATGTTGTGGTGAAGACGGAGAAGCGTGGAACGCTGCTAGAAGACCTCAAGGAGACCTTTGAAAACTTGCACCGATTTCAGATCAAGCTCAACCCGGAGAAATGCATCTTTGGAGTACCAGCCGGCCAGCTTCTTGGCTTCCTGGTCTTAGAGCGCGGCATAGAGTGCAACCCTGTGAAGATCAAGGCCATCAAGAGGATGGAGGTGCCCACCCGACTGCTGGACGTGCAAAAATTCACCGGCTGCTTGGCATCCATCAGCCGTTTCATCAGTCGGTTGGACGAAAAGGCTCTTCCCCTGTACCAGCTCATGAAGAAGACCACTTTTTTGGAGTGGAAAGACGAGGTGGATGAAGCTTTTCTCCAGCTCAAGAAGATGCTGACCACTCCGCCTGTCCTGGCGGCTCCGACTACTAAGGAGCCCATGCTTCTCTACATTGCCGCCACCAGCCGGGTGGTCAACACAGTCATAGTCGTGGAACGCAAGGAAGAAGCCAAAGCACTACCAGTCCAGAGGTCGGTGTATTACCTGAGTGAAGTATTGTCCGCCTCCAAGCAGAACTACTCGCACTATCAGAAGATGTGCTACGGAGTACACTTCGCCACCAAGAAGCTAAAGCCATACTTTCAAGAGCACCCAATCACTATTGTCTGCACTGCTCCTCTCGCTGAGATCATTGGAAGCCGAGATGCTTCGGGCCGAGTGGCCAAATGAGCCATAGATTTGGCCCCCTACACCATCTACTACCAGCCTCGCACCGCCATCAAGTCACAAGCACTAGCCGACTTCCTCGTTGACTGGGCCGAGACCCAGTACCTGCCGCCAGCGCCAGACTCCACCCATTGGCGGATGCACTTTGATGGTTCCAAGATGCGCACATGTCTGGGAGCCGGCATCGTCTTCACCTCTCCCAAAGGCGACAAGCTCAGATATGTGCTGCAAATCCACTTTGCCGCCTCCAACAACATTGCTAAATACGAAGCACTCATTCATGGGCTCTGGCTTGCCAAGGAACTCGGCATTCGCCGGATCCTGTGTTATGGAGACTCTGACTTGGTGGTCCAGCAGTCGTCAGGCAATTGGGACGCCAAAGATGCAAACATGGCAAGCTGCCGGTTCCTCGTCCAGCAACTCAGCTGATACTTTGAAGGGTGCGAGTTCCTACATGTGCCAAGAAATGACAATGAGCAAGCAGATTCCTTAGCACGAATCGGCTCCACCCGGCAAGCAATACCAGCCGGCGTCACCCTGCAACGCCTCCTTAAGCCGTTTGTCAAGCCATCGCTAGAGTCAGATTCCATCTTCGTGTCGGCTCCTCCTGAAGCAGTCAGATCTGACTTGAGGACCTCAGCAGCCGGCGCGGGGAATTCGGCAGGCGGCCCGAGGACTGCAGCAGCCGCACCCGGCCCGGGGACTTCAGAACCCGGCCCGGGGACTACAGCAGTCGGCCCGAGGACTTCATCGACACAGCAAGCGGTAGCTGACTCCAACCCGCTGCCTCCCGGCCCAACCGCCCTTGTGCAAGTTGCAGTTCTGGCAGTCGAAGAAATAGCAACACCTTCATGGGCGCAGCCCATCCTCAACTTTCTGGTGAACAAAGAGCTGCCGACTAATGAGATCTCGGCCCAGCAAGTCCAACACCGGGCAGCAGCATACACCATTGTCAACAGAGAACTTGTGAGGCGCAGTGTCACTGGTGTGTACCAGCGCTGTGTGGAGCCAGAGCAAGGTCAAGCAATCCTCAAAGATATCCACCAAGGCGAGTGTGGCCACCACGCGGCTTCAAGGGCACTTGTTGCCAAAGCTTTCCGCCATGGGTTTTTCTGGCCGACTGCTCTAGAAAACGCCAAAGACTTGGTCTAGAAATGCAAAGGGTGCCAGAAGTTCCGTTCCAAGCCACATTAGCCGGCTTCTGCACTCAAGACCATCCCCATTGCCTAGCCCTTCGCTGTCTAGGGGCTGGATATGGTGGGACCATTCAAGACAGCACGCGGCGGCATGACTCATCTGCTTGTCGCGGTGGACAAATTCACCAAGTGGATAGAAGCAAAACCAATCAAGAAGTTGAATGGTCCGCCTGTTGTGACTTTCATCGCCGACATCACCATCCGGTATGGCATACCACACAGCATCATCACCGACAACGGCACAAACTTTGCCAAAGGCGCCTTGGCCCGTTTCTGCGCGACGCAAGGCATCCGACTGGACTTAGCATCCATTACCCATTCGCGGTCAAACGGCCAAGTGGAGCGGGCGAACGGCCTCATTTTGTTCGGCATCAAGCCCCGACTGGTCGAGCCTCTGGAGCGCTCAGCCGGTTGTTGGCTCGATGAGCTGCCGGCCGTCCTTTGGAGCCTGCGCACAACTCCGAACAAGTCAACCGGCTTCACTCCCTTCTTCCTCGTCTACGGTGCCGAAGCCGTCATCCCGACGGACATAGAATTCGACTCCCCTCGAGTCACCATGTACACTGAAGAGGAGTGCTACCTCTTTTAGCACTGCGTTGGTTTTCCCCGAAGAGGAAGGGATGATGCAGCAAAGTAGCGTAAGTATTTCCCTCAGTTTTTGAGAACCAAGGTATCAATCCAGTAGGAGGCTACGCGCAAGTCCCTCGTACCTGCACAAAACAAATAAATCCTCGCAACCAACGCAAATAGGGGTTGTCAATCCCTATAAGGCTACTTACGAGAGTGAGATCAGATAGATATGATAAAGATAATATTTTTGGTATTTTTATGATAAAGATGCAAAGTAAAATAAAGGCAAAGTAAATAGCAAAGTAGTAGGAGAACAATATGATGAAGATAGACCCAGGGGCCATAGGTTTCACTAGTGGCTTCTCTCGAGAGCATAAGTATTCTACGATGGGTGAACAAATTACTATTGAGAAATTGACAGAATTGAGCATAATTATGAGAATATCTAGGCATGATCATGTATATAGACATCACGTCCGAGACAAGTAGACCGACTCCTGCCTGCATCTACTACTATTACTCCACTCATCGACCGCTATCCGGCATGCATCTAGAGTATTAAGTTAAAAACAGAGTAACGCCTTAAGCAAGATGACATGATGTAGAGGGATAGACTCATGCAATATGAAGAAAACCCCATCTTGTTATCCTCGATGGCAACAATACAATACGTGCCTTGCTGCCCTTACTGTCACCAGGAAAGGACACCGCAAGATTGAACCCAAAGCTAAGCACTTCTCAAATTGCAAGAAATATCAATCTAGTAGGCCAAACCAAACTGATAATTCGAAGAGACTTGCAAAGATAACCAATCATACATAAAAGAATTCAGAGAAGATTCAAATATTATTCATAGATAGGCTTGATCATAAACCCACAATTCATCGATCTCAACAAACACACCGCAAAAAGAAGATTACATCGAATAGATCTCTGCAAGAGAGGGGGAGAACATTGTATTGAGATCCAAAAAGAGAGAAGAAGCCATCTAGCTACTAACTATGGACCCGTAGGTTTGAGATAAACTACTCACACTTCATCGCAGGGGCTATGGTGTTGATGTAGAAGCCCTCCGTGATCGATGCCCCCTCCGGCGGAGCTCCGGAACAGACCCCAAGATGGGATCTCATGGATACAGAAAGTTACGTGGTGGAATTAGGGTTTTGGCTCCTTTTCTGATCATTTGGGGGTACGTGGATATATATAGGAGGAAGAAGTACGTCGGTGGAGCAACAGGGGGCCCACGAGGGTGGGGGCGCGCCTGGTAGGGTAGGGCGCGCCCCCTACCTCGTGGCCTCCTGTTACATGCCTTGGCGTAGGGTCCAAGTCTCCTGGGTCTTATTTGTTGAGAAAATCACGTTCCCGAAGGTTTCATTCCGTTTGGACTCCGTTTGATATTCCTTTTCTTCGAAGCCCAAAAACAGGCAAAACAGCAATTCTGGGCTGGGCCCCCGGTTAATAGGTTAGTCCCAAAAATAATATAAAAGTGGATAATAAAGCCCAATAATGTTTTAAAACAGTAGATAATATAGCATGGAGCAATCAAAAATTATAGATACGTTGGAGACGTATCAAGCATCCCCAAGCTTAATTCCTGCTCGTCCCCGAGTAGGTAAATGATAAAACAAAACTTTTGATGCGGAGTGCTACTTGGCATAATTTTAATGTAATTCTTCTTAATTGTGGTGTGAATATTCAGATCTGGAAGATTCAAGACAAAAGTTTATATTCACATAATAATAATAATAATACTTCAAGCATACTAACTAAGCAGTTATGTCTTCTCAAAATAACATGCCCAAAGAAAGTTATCCCTACAAAATCATATAGTCTGGCTATGCTCCATCTTCACCACACAAAATATTTAAATCATGCACAACCCCGATGACAAGCCAAGCAATTGTTTCATACTTTTGACATTCTCAAAACTTTTTCAATTTTCACGCAATACATGAGCGTGAGCCATGGACATAGCACTCTAGGTGGAATAGAGTGGTGGTTGTGGAGAAGAAAAAAGGGAGAAGATAGTCTCACATCACCTAGGCATATCAACGGGCTATGGAGATGCCCATCAATAGATATCAATGTGAGTGAGTAGGGATTGCCATGCAACGGATGCACTAGAGCTATAAGTATATGAAAGCTCAAAAAGAAACTAAGTGGGTGTGCATCCAACTTGCTTGCTCATGAAGACCTAGGGCATTTTGAGGAAGCCCATCATTGGAATATACAAGCCAAGTTATATAATGAAAAATTCCCACTAGTATATGAAAGTGATAACATGAGAGACTCTCTACTATGAAGATCATGGTGCTACTTTGAAGCACAAGTGTGGTAAAAGCATAGTAGCCTTGCCCCTTCTCTGTTTTTCTCTCATTTTTTTATTTGGGCCTTTTCTCTTTTTTTATGGCCTCTTTTCTTTTCTTCTTTTTTTATTTTTCTCCGGAGTCTCATCCCGACTTGTGGGGGAATCATAGTCTCCATCATCCTTTCCTCACTGGGACAATGCTCTAATAATGATGATCATCACACTTTTATTTATCTTACAACTCAAGAATTACAACTCGATTCTTAGGACCAAATATGACTCTATATGAATGCCTCCTGTGGTGTACCGGGATATGCAATGATGCATGAGTGACATGTATGAGAGAATTATGAATGGTGGTTTTGCCACAAATACGATGTCAACTACATGATCATGCTAAGCAATATGACAATGATGGAGTGTGTCATAACAAACGGAACGGTGGAAAGTTGCATGGCAATATATCTCGGAATGGCTATGGAAATGCCATAATAGGTTGGTATGGTGGCTGTTTTGAGGAAGGTATTTGGTAGTTGTTTGATACCGGCGAAAGGTGCGCGGTATTAGAGAGGCTAGCAAAGGTGGAAGGGTGAGAGTGCGTATAATCCATGGACTCAACATTAGTCATAAATAACTCACATACTTATTGCAAAAATCTACAAGTTATCAAAGAAAAGTATTATGCGCATGCTCCTAGGGGATAGATTGGTAGGAAAAGACCATCGCTCGTCCCCGGCCGCCACTCATAAGGAAGACAATCAAAAAGTAAATCATGCTCCGACTTCATCACATAACGGTTCACCATACGTGCATGCTACGGGAATCACAAACCTCAACACAAGTATTTCTCAAATTCACAACTACTCAACTAGCACAACTTTAATATCACCATCTTCATATCTCAAAACAATTATCAAGTATCAAACTTATCATAGTATTCAACACACTCATAAGAAAGTTTTATTATTAATCTTGTATACCAAGCATATTAGGATTTTAAGAAAATTACCATGCTATTAAGACTCTCAAAATAATCTTAGTGAAGCATCAGATATCAATAGTTTCTATAAAACAAATCCACCACCATGCTCTAAAAGATATAAGTGAAGCACTAGAGCAAAATTATATGACTCAAAAGATATAAGCGAAGCACATAGAGTATTCTAAAAAATTCCAAATTATGTATGGCTCTCTCAAAAGGTGTGTACAGCAAGGATGATTGTGGTAAACTAACAAGCAAAGACTCAAATAATACAAGACACCCCAAGAAAAACAC
The DNA here is from genome assembly GCF_018294505.1 of Triticum aestivum. Lineage (NCBI taxonomy): Eukaryota > Viridiplantae > Streptophyta > Magnoliopsida > Poales > Poaceae > Triticum > Triticum aestivum. The sequence goes on from NC_057800.1 coordinate 229,774,568, forward strand.
ATATCATGTGGCGAATAAAAATATAGCTCCAAGTAAAGTTACCGATAGAAGTAGACGAAAGAGGGGATGCCTTCCGGGGCATCCCCAAGCTTTGGCTTTTAGGTGTCCTTAGATTATCTTGGGGGTGCCATGGGCATCCCCAATCTTAGGCTCTTGCCACTCCTTGTTCCATAATCCATGAAATCTTTACCCAAAACTTGAAAACTTCACAACACAAAACTTAAAGTAGAAAATCTCGTGAGCTCCGTTAGAGAAAGAAAACAAAAGACCACTTCAAGATACTGTAATGAACAAATTCTTTATTTATATGGGTGTTATACGTACTGTATTCCAACTTCTATATGGTTTATAAATTGATTTACTAGCCATAGATTCATCAAAATAAGCAAACAACACACGAAAAACAGAATCTGTCAAAAACAGAACAGTCTGTAGTAATCTGTAGCTAGTGCAAGATATGGAACCCCCAAAATTCAAAAATAAATTGCTGGACGTGAGGAATTTATCTATTAATAATCTGCAAAAATAATTAACTAAATATAACTCTCAAAATAAAAATGACAGCAGTTCCCGTGAGCGCTAAAGTTTCTGTTTTTTACAGTAAGTTCAACAAGACTTTCCCCAAGTCTTCCCAACGGTTCTACTTGGCACAAACACTAATTAAACACAAAAAACACAAGCAAAACAGAGGCTAGATAATTTATTTATTACTAAACAGGAGCAAAAAGCAAGGAATAAAAAGAAAATTGGGTTGCCTCCCAACAAGCGCTATCGTTTAACGCCCCTAGCTAGGCATAACAAGCAAGAATAGATCTAGGTATTGCCATCTTCGGTTGGCAATTCTTCAATGAGGCATCTACCATCTTTAGGAATTTATTTCTTTTTATTGATTATCAAACTTCTAGGCACAAGATCGAAAAATTCATTTGTAGCAAATGGTTCCTTAATGATAGCAAAAAGATTGGGATGAACACTTATAGATTTGAGATCCGCATTTTCCTTACTAGAAGATTCACCCTTATTTTTAGGAACGTACATAAGCTTGGTAACTTTAGTGGAAGGACTTGGAGTATTCTTTACGGAAGAAAAAGCGGTTCCCATGTTGGTAATAATATTCTCAAGTTTATCTATCCTAACGGAATCATGATTTATTTTCTCATTAACTATGGGTTCCTTTTCTTTAATATCTTTCTAAGTAACTCCTACTTTAGATCCATATTGAGAGATTCGGCTGTGGATCTTTTTATCCAAATTTTCAATTAACTCTACAGTAGCAACTTTATTTTCAATAATCTCAAGCCTTTGCATTACATGCTCCAAAGTTAATATAGTTCCATTAATCAAGAGAGGGGGTGAGCCAAATAAATCTAACATAGCATTATAAGAATCAAAAGTATGGCTACCCAAAAAGTTCCCTCCGGTAATAGTATCAAGTACATAACGGTGGCAAGGAGTAATGCCTACATAAAAATTGCGAAGGAGAATGGTAGTAGATTGCTTCCTAGTAGATTTATTTTGAGTATTGCAAATTCTATACCAAGCATCTTTTAGATTTTCACCCTCCCTTTGCTTAAAATTTAGAATTTCATTCTCGGGAGACAGCGGAGAAGATAAGGGACTACCCATAATGACAAGCAAACAAACTAACACGCAAGCAAGCAAACAAGCAAAAAGAGGAAAACAGAGAAAGAGAGGAAGGATAGAGAGAGAGGGCGAATAAAACGGCAAGGGTGAAGTGGGGGAGAGGAAAACGAGAGGCAAATGGCAAATAATGTAATGCAGGAGATAAGGGTATGTGATGGGTACTTGGTATGTTGACTTTTGCGAAGACCTCCTCAGCAACGGTGCCAGAAATCCTTCTTGCTACCTCTTTTAGCACTGCATTGGTTTTCCCCGAAGAGGAAGGGATGATGCAGCAAAGTAGCGTAAGTATTTCCCTCAGTTTTTGAGAACTAAGGTATCAATCCAGTAGGAGGCTACGCGCAAGTCTCTCGTACCTACACAAAACAAATAAATCCTCGCAACCAATGCAAATAGGGGTTGTCGGTCCCTATGAGGCCACTTACGAGAGTGAGATCTGATAGATATGATAAAGATAATATTTTTGGTATTTTTATGATAAAGATGCAAAGTAAAATAAAGGCAAAGTAAATAGCAAAGTACTAGGAGAACAATATGATGAAGATAGACCCAGGGGCCCTAGGTTTCACTAGTGGCTTCTCTCGAGAGCATAAGTATTCTACGGTGGGTGAACAAATTACTGTTGAGAAATTGACAGAATTGAGCATAATTATGAGAATATCTAGGCATGATCATGTATATAGGCATCACGTCCGAGACAAGTAGACCGACTCCTGCCTGCATCTACTACTATTACTCCACTCATCGACCGCTATCCAACATGCATCTAGAGTATTAAGTTAAAAACAGAGTAACGCCTTAAGCAAGCTGACATGATGTAGAGGGATAGACTCATGCAATATGAAGAAAACCCCATCTTGTTATCCTCGATGGCAACAATACAATACGTGCCTTGCTGCCCTTACTGTCACCGGGAAAGGACACCGCAAGATTGAACCCAAAGCTAAGCACTTCTCCCATTGCAAGAAAGATCAATCTAGTAGGCCAAACCAAATTGATAATCCGAAGAGACTTGCAAAGATAACCAATCATACATAAAATAATTCAGAGAAGATTCAAATATTATTCATAGATAGACTTGATCATAAACCCACAATTCATCGATCTCAACAAACACACCGCAAAAAGAAGATTACATCTAATAGATCTCCACAAGAGAGGGGGAGAACATTGTATTGAGATCCAAAAAGAGAGAAGAAGCCATCTAGCTACTAACTATGGACCCGTAGGTCTGAGATAAACTACTCACACTTCATCGGAGGGGCTATGGTGTTGATGTAGAAGCCCTCCGTGATCGATGCCCCTCCGGCGGAGCTCTGGAACAGGCCCCAAGATGGGATCTCGTGGATACAGAAAGTTACGGTGGTGGAATTAGGGTTTTGGCTCCTTTTCTGATCGTTTTGGGGTACGTGGATATATATAGGAGGAAGAAGTACATCGGTGGAGCAACAGGGGGCCCACGAGGGTGGGGGTGTGCCTGGTAGGGTAGGGCGCGCCCCCCTACCTCGTGGCCTCCTGTTACGTGCCTTGGCGTAGGGTCCAAGTCTCCCGGGTCTTATCTGTTGAGAAAATCACGTTCCCCAAGGTTTCATTCCGTTTGGACTCCGTTTGATATTCCTTTCCTTCGAAACCCTAAAATAGGCAAAAAACATCAATTCTGAGCTGGGCCTCCAGTTAATAGGTTAGTCCCAAAAATAATATAAAAGTGGATAATAAAGCCTAATAATGTTTTAAAACAGTAGATAATATAGCATGGAGCAACCAAAAATTATAGAAACGTTGGAGACGTATCATGGAGGCAAAAGCAGCACGAGAAGACGACGTCGATCTGCTGGAAGAGGGCCGGCTGTTGGCACTCAGCTGGTCCGCCATCTACCAATAGAGTCTACGCCAATACTACAACCAGAAGGTCAAGCCAAGATCTTTCCAAGAGGAAGACCTTGTGCTCCGGCTGATCCAACGAACAGCCGGCCAACACAAGCTCTCGGCACCTTGGGAAGGCCCCTTCATCATCAGCAAGGTGTTGGGCAATGACTCCTGCTACCTGATTGATTCTCAGAAGCCTCGAGCACGCAAAAGAGACGACTCCGGCAAGGAGACGGAACGACCGTGGAACGCAAACCTCCTCCGAAGGTTTTACAGTTGATGCAGTATGTACCAAGCCAACTTTTGTATTAAGTATGAAGACTCCGGGTCCCTCGAGAAGAGCTCGGGGACTGCCCTCCTTTATCTATATGATAAGTATTATGCCTATGAATGTGTTAGTCCGCCTGGCACCGGGTTCGACCAATTGACCCATGGGCTCGCCGCCTTGTACTATGTAATGCTTCCAGCAGCCGGACAAGTAATGTGTTGGCACTTAAGCCCTCTCCTGCCAAAGCCGTAGCTCGCAGAGCGGCTATCCGGTTGGCAGGAGTCAAAGGCAGGAAAAGGTGCCCACATGAAAAATGGCTAAGGACCTAAAAGCATGTACATAGTTCAAGACGGCTCCCCGCCTCGTCGACCGGCTTCTACTTAAATTGCTAAACGCTCTCGTCGGCTAAGTACTTGCCTTCCCGAAAGTGGCTAAGTACTTGACCTAGCCATAGTCCGCAGAGCGGCTGTTCGGCTGGCAAGACGGCAACTAAGGGAGGGCGGCAAAGGAAAAATGCCAAGGAGCAGAAAGCAAGAAGAGATAGAACTCGGCAAAAATATTTACATATCGAAAGGCCCTTGGACAACATTCAACAAAAGTTTGAAATACACCCTGCGGGTGGAATTGTGCGAAGCTAACAAAGTTTGTCAAGACTGATAAGCAGGTGAAAACAAAGATAAATTGGCAGCCTAGGGAGCATCAGACGGGTTCGGCGGAATGGTGGAGTCGGTGGTGCCAGTTGGTGGAGTGGCCAGCTGGTCAGTCTCCGCTTGGTCGCCTTCAGCGGCAGTCGGCTGGCTCGGGCGTGGCTCGTTGCTGGAGGCACGGTCGAGCTACGGCTGGCCGTCCGCTTCAACCTCTGGCGCTTCCTCTTCACCTTCCTCGTCCTCCTCGTCTTCTCCCTCGTCGTTGGAGTCGATCACTTCGGCCGAGTCCTCGCCATCCTCCGGGTTCAGCCCGAACCACTCTGGTGGCGCATTGGCACCATTCTCAGCCAGCTCCGGGATGAAGACGCTGGTGTTGGTGTACTCGGCGATCGCCGCCGCCCACTTGATGAGATCATGCTCCACCGCCACCAGATCCTCCTAGGCCTCCTGTCAAAACGTGGTCAACTAGGCTAGATTTAGCCCAGGATACCATGCCTTGACGAACTCCAAGGCCCAGCGTGCTCCAGCTCGGGCCGAGGAGCCCTTCCAAGCCTCAAGACGGCCGGCCGCTACCTCCAGCCAGTCGGCAGTCCGACTGGGAGTACATGGGGCCGGCATGTCTGGCCACAGGGCGGAGATCGCTTGGGTGCCGACGCGTTGAAGACGGCGCAGCATCCAATGAGCCGGCCGAAGATGGGCCTGGATGCTGAGAAGTTGTTCACTAAGGGTCCGGGGGGCGTTGGGAGCAATCTGCGCACCTTCCGCCCTCCGTCTTCGCGATCCGCCTCGATGGCTTGATTGGCGGCGTCAGAATGACCAGGGAAGAAGTCTGCTCAAACAGAAAGCAAGAGAGCTAAAGTTAGAGATAAGAAGCTGGTTCGGTCAAGCAGCCGGCAGCTTGAAGAAAGAAAAAAGAGGGAAGCTTACCGTCAACCATGTCTTCAATCTTGCCGAAGCCGGCAGTCAGTAAAACCTCCTTATCGGTCTAGGCAGAGCGTTCGGTCTCGAACTCAGCAAGGAGACCGGCCTCCTTCTCCTCTGCCTCCTTCTAGGCTTTCTTGAGAAGCTCTGCCTGCTCCGCCAGTTGCGTGACCAGCCGGTCACGCTCCTCGGCCAGCTTCCTGTAGTCTTCCTCCTTGGCACACAGCACGGTGTTGGCTTCACCCAGCTGCTGCTGCAGGGCAGCGTTGGCCTCTACAAAAAGAGAGAAAGAAAAAGGCATCGGCAGCCAACGGAGAATAAGAACAGTTGCCGGGGAGATCCAGCCTGACTGCTCAGCAGTCGGCCCGAAACTCGGGGACTACAGCCCGCGGGTGCGCCAGCGCGCCCCCGCAGAGAAAGAAAACATGGACTTACTCCGGCTCTCTGACAAGTCGACAGCCCGTCGGTCTATCTCTCGGACGTTAGAGTTGAAGGCGACTGCGCGGAGGTTGTGATAGTCCTATAATGAAGATAGCATATGAAGTTAGTACTCGGAGCTCGCCAATTAAAGTTTCGAGCCACCTGCTCGGCAGCCGGCCCAAAACTCGGGGACTACACCTAGTGGGTGCGTTGGCGCGCCCCCACGGAGAAGTATAAGAAATACAAGAATCAAAGATGAAGAAACATACCCGGATGGCTACTCGTGACTCCAAGAACGCCTGGTTGCACCGCTTCAGGGCCTCGGCTTCAGCTCGAAGTTTGCCTTGGACGTCCAGGATCCCCTGGTTCAAAGGGCCCGTCCCGCCTCCCTGCACCCAATCGGCGGGCGCGACACTGGTCGCCTCGGTGTCCAGGATCAAAGAGCTCGCGGCACCGACTTCCAGCGGGCGCGGCGCCGAAGCCGCCTTTGAAAGCCGGTGGAGCGATGGTGTGCGGACCTTGGGAGTTGGGCCCATCACCATCTCGCTTTCGGCTGGTGGCGCTGGTGGGTCAGCCGACTGCTTGTCCCGCGTTCCCTCAGATGGCGGTGGTTGGGGCACGACTACGTCCGGCATGACGATGTCACCGCCTTCCCTCTCCATGATCAGGTGATCATCGCCGGCACCCCTAGTCGGTGCCACAAACTCTGGCGGTGGCGACGCGGAGTTCAGGGGGACGACGAATAGCGGCTCCTGGCGGCATGCGGCCTCTTCAAGCCGCTTCTTCACGGCGGCATCGGCCTCGGCCTCCGCCAGCTTCTTCAGCGCGGCGGCCTCCGCCTTGTATGCCTCCGCCTTCTCCAGGCGGGCGGCCTCCTGCCCCTCACGTGCCTCGCGTGCGTTTCGTTCTTGCGCCTCCCGGAGGTCGGCCGCAGGATCGATTCGCCGGCTAGTGGTGGAGGCCTCCGCCGACCCGATAACGGAGGCGGCGGCCGACTTCTCGAGTGAGAGCGGAGCCCTAAGTCAAAAAGACAAGGAGAGGAGGCTCAGATAGAATCAACAAGAAAGGAAGGCATGAGAAAAAGATACTTACGCTGACACCATGGGAGGCGCCTTTGGGAGTTTCTGAAATTTGGCAGCCTTCGCGGCGGCTTCCTTCCGCCTGGTTGCGGCAGTCGGGTTCTGGGCCTTCTTCAGTGCGCTGCCGAACAAGGCAGCGCCCTGTTTACGCTTTCGTGTACCACCCTAGGCGGTCGGCTCGGCAGAGGGCCCGCGTCCGCCTTGCCGGCGCCTCGTGAAGGGCGCGGCTCCTCCTCCTCCTCGAAGTCGTCTGGCCACGTCTCGACGCCGCCCCCCTCTTCGGAGCCGCCTGCTCCTTAGACGCCGCCTGTGGCGTCATCTTCCAAGGCGGCCACCCCCAAGTCGGGGTCGTCCGCGTCGCTCACAGCTCGGTCCGGCAAGTAGGGGCCGCCCGCCCCCACGATGGCTGCCGCCGCCTCGGACATATAGATCTATTCCAAAAAGTAAGAGGCCGACTGGTCAATACAACAAGACGGAATCAAGATGAAGCACGGAAGAGGGAAAAGGTTGAAGAGCTTATGGCATGCGGCGGGTCCGCACGGGAGTACGACTGCTTGCCGAATCGCCAAGACCCCTCCATCTTGAGGTCGGAGATCTCGTTCACCAAATTGGCCACCTCGGCAGCCGGCATCTCCTTGGTACTCAGCCGGCACGGGTCGCGGTGCCCGCTCATCCGGCTGATCAAGTGAGGCCGGCATTTGAGGGGAAGAACCCGACGCGTGACAAAGGCGACCAGCAAGTCAGACGCTTTGAGGCCTTCAGCTTCGATCAGCACCCGGAGTCGGTTGATGGCGGCGGCACCGTCTGCTGACACAGGCTTCGGCTTGTAGCCCCAGTTGGCCCGAGGCTCAGCCGGTGGGCCGGCTTCGCAGGATGGCAGGTTGATGAAGTTGACGGCTGGGTTGACGTTCTCCACGTAGAAGTAAGATTGCTGCCACATCTTGACCGACTGTGGAAGCTTGATGACGGAGAAGACATTCTGCGGTGACCGCCGGCGCACCGCGACGAAGGCACCACACTGGGCCACCTTCTCCCTGGCGGAGGTGCCCAACTTGGTGTAAAAGAACGCTCCCCACAACTCGATGATGGGGAGGATGCCGAGGTAGCCTTTGCACATTGTGACGAAGGCGGATAGAAGCATCACAGTGTTGAGCGTGATGTGATGAGGTTGGAGATGGTAGAACTCGAGGAACGAGCGGAGGAAGCCGCTCGCCGGGAGGCCGAAGCCGCGGATGAAGTGCGAGCGAAAGACGACTCGCTCACCCTCCCCAGGCGCTAGTGAAATCTCCCCCGCGGGAGGCACGCGCGCCTTCACGTAGCCTGCACCGGGAAGGCGCCGCGTGTCGCGGAGGAAGGTGATGTGCCCGTCGTTGACGTTTGACCCGTCCCAATCTCCTCCCCGCTCGCGCGCCATGAAGAGCTCGACGAGGCAAATGGCGCGACAAGGGAGCTGAGGATCGAAGCAGGGCCAAGAGGGCTCAGGACGGAAGAGCTCGATGGAAACTAGCGGTGGCGGCACTCCGGTGGAGCTCGGGGGCGCTGCGGTGAGAGGAGGAAGAAGAAGACGAGAATGGGGCAAGATGGCGCGCGAGCTCCGCCACTTCCCATCCGCCCCCTACTTATAGCCAACGGGCTATGATGCCGAGGGTCGGGCATGGGATCGTGGGATTAACTGTGCCCACGACCCCACGTCCCCACGTTTATCACGCGAGTTACTGCGCGCACTAACTCTGCGGAGAAGCTCAACAGGCCGCCTCAACCACAGCAGATCCGCTCGCGTGCCAAGGCCCGGTAGTGGCGGGCCCAGCCTGCTGTCGCGTCCCATAGCACGCGTGGGCTGGCAGGTTGGCCCGGCTGGCTGACACCAAGTGGCATGCCCACAGCGGGCGGCGGGCCTGGAGGCTTCGCAGGTGCGCCACCTGGTTCCCGTCGCTGCGTTCGAAGTTTTCGGACGAGTCCGTCTGGTCGTGGCTGACTCCTTCCACGCAGCACGCTAGGAGTCGGATGAAGCTTCAGACTAGAGCACTCGGAGAAGGAAACTGCTGAGGCTTCTCGGCTAATCAGCTGCGATACCTCACCAGCTTTGAGGACTACTGTTGGAGTAATGGGCCACTGGTAGCCTAACCCAAGTCCCTGAGCCTTTCAATACATTGGGGCTGGCTGTGCCCCCCAAGACGTCAAGAAGAAGCGCCGCCTTCTCGTGGCCGGCTGTCCTAAGCGGCCGGCTGCCAGAAGGCGGCCAAGCTCAAGAAGGCGGCTCCAAGATGGGTCGACTTCTTGCACGCGGCCTCCAGAGAGGTCGGCTTCTAACCGGCAGCCCGCGGCGTCCTCAGCGTGTGCGCCCCCATTAAGAAGACAAGACAGGGTAGGGCTACAGTGTAGCCCATCACCCCGTATCTAGGTCGGGCGTGGCCACAGTGCTCCGTACAGGCCGAGATCTCTGCCCGGCATGGCACTGTTGCCACTCCATCCCTGACGTCACTGCTGGCAGGCGGAGCCCTGTTCCCACAACGACCTGTCGGTGCGGCCTGCAGGCGGTGGGCCCTACTGGGCAGCGTGAGCCCGGAAGCCGGCGGAAGCCTGACCAGTCAGACCTGAGGGAGGCCGGCTCCCAGCAGGCGGCCCGTTCCTTCCTCGGGGCCCGTGCACCATTAACCAGATGAGACCCGGAGTGGCTACAGTGATCTCCCACCAGGCGGCGGGACTGTAGCCACGCTCCCCTAACCAAGCATGCGTCATTAGCATCATGGCTACAGTAATCAGCAGTCGGCAAGACCCGCGAGCGGAGGGAGCGGCCTGTCAGCTCCATAGCAGACCAGTCGGCGTGTCCCACCAAGCGACGGGCCCCAGCAGCCGGCGGAGAAGCCGGCGACTAGAGACACTGACAGCCGGGACCTACACCCAGCCGGATTACCATTGTACCCCTGGCGGGTAGGCCTATATAAACCCCCGAGGGAACCCATGCAAAGGGTTCCCAACCTGTTAGAACTAGACTCATGCCTAGAGGAAGGAGAGAGCGTGCATGCCTTCTTCTACCTCTAGAATACAGCTCGAGGAGCATCATTTGTACTCACTAGTGCCATAGTGATCATGCGAAGACCCCGCAAAGCAGGACTAGGGGTGTTATCTCCTAGGAGAGCCCCGAACCTAGGTAAAGTGCGTCGGCGTTCGTGTCTACGCCTCATCCCGCTTCCAGGCACCGGCGACGTTCTACTCACTCCCACCATGATAAGCCATCCATTGGCATATGTCACACCCAACCCCCGACAGAACCCCTCTGTGATGGTGTCTAAATTGGATCTGGTGGTTCTGGACTTTGTGGCGGCTGGATGAATATTTCGTCGACTCCCCTAGGTTTTCTGGAATATTGGGGTATTTATAGAGCAAAGAGGCGGTCCGGGGGCACCCGAGGTGGGCACAACCCACCAGGGCACGTCTGTGCCTCCTGGCACGCCCTGGTGGGTTGTCCCCTCCTCGGGACTCCCCCCAGGTGCAACCAAGGCCCAACATCTTCCTTCTGGTCCGTAAATAATCTCCGTAAAGTTTCCTGGCATTTGGACTTCGTTTGATATTGATTTTCTGCGATGTAAAAAATATGGAAAAAAACAGCAACTGGCACTTGGCACTATGTCAATAGGTTAGTGCCAAAAAATGATATAAAATGACTATAAAATGATTATAAAACATCCAAGATTGATAATAAAACAACATGGAATAATAAAAAATTATAGATACATTGGAGACGTATCAGCATCCCGAAGCTTAACTCCTACTCGTCCTCGAGTAGGTAAGTGATAAAAACTGAATTTTTGATGTGGAGTGTTGTTCATCTTGTCATATCATATTCTTTTCTTTATAGCATGGACATTTGGACTTTTATGTGATTCAAAGCAATAGTCTAGTTTTGACATAATAATTTAGATACTCAAGCATATCAACAAGTAACCATGTCTTTCAAAACATCAACGCTAAAATAAGCTATCCCTAGCCCATCATGCTCAAACATTGATCCATTCATGAAACACACTCGAATATTAACTACACCCGATACTTAAGCATGATCATATTGCCTCCTAGTAGGTGCTTTTGTAAGAGAAGATGGAGACTCAAAATAAAAAATGCATAAAGTAAAAGAAAGGCCCTTCGCGGAGGGAAGTAGGGATTTGTAGAGGTATGATAACCCACAAGTATAGGGGATCGCAACAGTGTTTGATAAGTAAGAGTGTCGAACCCAACGAGGAGCTAAAGGCAGAACAAATATTCCCTCAAGTTCTATCGACCACCGATACAACTCTACGCACGCTTGACATTCGCTTTACCTAGAACAAGTATGAAACTAGAAGTACTTTGTAGGTGTTGTTGGATAGGTTTACAAGATAATAAAGATTACGTAAATAAAAAGTAGGGGCTGTTTAGATAAAGACACAACTAAGTTAGGTTTAGTAGAGAGCTTGTTGTCACGAGAAAGTTATTTGTCCCTAGGCAATCGATAACTAGACCGGTAATCATTATTGCAATTTTATATGAGGGAGAGGCATAAGCTAACATACTTTCTCTACTTGGATCGTATGCACTTATGATTGGAACTCTAGCAAGCATCCGCAACTACTAAAGATCATTAAGGTAAAACCCAACCATAGCATTAAAGCATCAAGTCATCTTTATCCCATACGCAACAACCCCCTTACTCGGGTTTGTGTTTCAGTCACTCACGCAACCCACTATAAGCGAATCATGAATGTATTGCAACACCCTACAGCGGGGATCCCTCACGCTTGCGCGACACGGAGAGCACCATAGGATAGCACCAATAATAAAACATGCAACTCAAACCAATCTTGAAAAATCAAATAGCCCATAGGACCAAACGGATCTACTCAAACATCATAGGATAGCCATACATCATTAGGAAATAATATATAGCATTGAGCACCATGTTTAAGTATAGATTACAGCGGGTAAGAGAGAGGTTACACCACTGCATAGAGGGGGGAAAAGTTGGTGATGATGGAGGTGAAGTTGTTGGTGAAGATTGTGGTGATGATGATGGCCCCCGGTGGCACTCCGGCGCCACCGGAAGCGAGGGGGAGAGAGCCCCCCTCCTTCTTCTTCTTCCTTGACCTCCTCCCTAGATGGGAGAAGGGTTTCCCCTCTGGTCCTTAGCCTCCATGGCATGGGAGGGGCGAGAGCCCCTCCGAGATTGGATCTGTCTCTCTGTCTCTCTCTGTTGCTGCGTTCTCAGATTCTTCCCTTTCACTGTTTCTTATATTCCCGGAGATTCGTAACTCCGATTGGGCTGAAATTTTAACACGATCTTTATCCGGATATTAGCTTTCTTGCAGCGAAAGAAGGGCATCAACCGCCTTATGGGGTGGCCACAAGGGTCAGGGGCATGCCTGCCCCCCTGCCTCATGGCCCCCTCGGGCATCGTCTCGCGTGGATTTTTCTTCCCAAAAATCAAATATATTCCAAAAAAATCTTCGCCAGTTTTTATCCCGTTTGGACTCCGTTTGATATGGATATTCTGCGAAACAAAAAGCAGGCAACAAACAGGAACTGGCACTGGGCACTGGATCAATATGTTAGTCCCAAAAATAGTATAAAAAGTTGCCAAAAGTATATGAAAGTTGTAGAATATTGGCATGGAACAATCAAAAATTATAGACATGATGGAGACGTATCAGCATCCCCAAGCTTAATTCCTGCTCGTCCTCGAGTAGGTAAATGATAAAAAAGATAATTTTTGATGTGGAATGCTACCTAGCATAATCTTGATCACATATCTAATCATGGCATGAATATTAAGATACGAGTTATTCAAAGCAGTAGTCTATCATTTGACATAAAAACAATAATACTTCAAGCCTACTAATAAAGCAATCATGTCTTTTCAAAATAACATGGCCAAAGAAAGTTATCCCTACAAAATCATATAGTCTGGCTATGCTCCATCTTCACCACACAAAATATTCACATCATGCACAACCCCGATGACAAGCCAAGCAATTGTTTCATACTTTTGACGTTCTCAAACCTTTTCAACTTTCACGCAATATATGAGCGTGAGCTATGGACATAGCACTATAGGTAGAATAGAATGGTGGTTGTGGAGAAGACAAAAAGGAGAAGATAGTCTCACATCAACTAGGCGTATCAACGGACTATGGAGATGCCCATCAATAGATATCAATGTGAGTGAGTAGGGGTTGCCATGCAACGGATGCACTAAGAGCTAAGTGTATGAAAGCTCAAAGTGAAACTAAGTGGGTGTGCATCCAACTTGCTTGCTCATCAAGACCTCGGGCATTTGGGGAAGCCCATCATTGGAATATACAAGCCAAGTTCTATAATGAAAATTCCCACTAGTATATGAAAGTGATAACTCAAGAGACTCTCTATATGAAGAACATGGTGCTACTTTGAAGCACAAGTGTGGTAAAAGGATAGTAACATTGCCCCTTCTCTCTTTTTCTCTCATTTTTTTGGCTTTTTGTTTTGTTTTCTTGGTGGGCTTCTTTGGCCTCTTTTTTTTATTTGGGCTTCTTTGGCCTCTTTTCTTTATTTTTAAAGTGTGGAGTCTCATCCCAACTTGTGGGGGAATCATAGTCTCCATCATCCTTTCCTCACTGGAGCAATGCTCTAATAATGATGACCATCACACTTTTATTTACTTACAACTCGATATTACAACTCGATACTGGAACAAAGATATGACTCTCTATGAATGCCTCCGGCGGTGTATCGGGATGTGCAATGATCTAGCGTAGCAATGACATCCAAAAACAGACAAGCCATGAAAACATCATGCTAGCTATCTTACGATCATGCAAAGCAATATGATAATGAATGCTCAAGTCATGTATATCATGATGATGGAAGTTGCATGGCAAATCTCGGAATGGCTATGGAAATGCCATGATAGGTAGGTATGGTGGCTGTTTTGAGGAAGGTATATGGTGGATTTATGGTACCGGCGAAAGTTGTGCGGTACTAGAGAGGCTAGCAATGGTGGAAGGGTGAGAGTGCGTATAATCCATGGACTCAACATTGGTCATAAAGAACTCACATACTTATTGCAAAAGTCAATTAGCTATCGAAACAAAGTACTACGTGCATGCTCCTAGGGGGGTAGATTGGTAGGAAAAGACCATCGCTCGTCCCCGACCGCCACTCATAAGGAAGACAATCAATAAATAAATCATGCTCCGACTTTGTTACATAATGGTTCACCATATGTGCATGCTACGGGAATCACAAACCTCAACACAAGTATTTCTACTAATCCACAACTACCCACTAGCATGACTCTAATATCACCATCTTTATATCGCAAAACTATTGCAAGGAATCAAACATATCATATTCAGTGATCTACAAGTTTTATGTAGGATTTTATGACTAACCATGTGAATGACCAGTTCCTGTCATCCCTCTAAATAGATATAAGTGAAGCAAGAGAGTTTAATTCTTTCTACAAAAGATATGCCCACGCTCTAACAAATATAAGTGAAGCAAAAGAGCATTCTACAAATGGCGGTTTTCTATGTAAAGAGAAACAGGCAATCAAACTTCAAATGATATAAGTGAAGCACATGAAGCATTCTATAAAGCCATACTCAAAAGATATAAGTGAAGTGCATAGAGAATTATATAAATCAAACAAGGACTATCTCATACCAGCATGGTGCATAAAATAAAAAGGAAAACTAAATGCAAAACACGCTCCAAGATTGCACATATCGCATGAACGAAACGAATCTGAAAACATACCGATACTTGTTGAAGAAAGAGGGGATGCCTTCCGGGGCATCCCCAAGCTTAGATGCTTGAGTATCCTTGAATATTTACTTGGGGTGCCTCGGGCATCCCCAATCTTGAGCTCTTGTGTCTCTTCCTTCTTCTCATATCGAAACCTTCTCGATCATCGAACACTTCATCCACACAAAACTTCAACAGAAAACTCGGTAAGATCCGTTAGTATAATAAAGCAAATCACTACTCTAAGTACTGTTGAAAACCAATTCATATTTTGTTTTTGCATTGTGTCTACTGTAGTATAACTTTTTCATGGCTTAATCCACTGATATAAATTGATAGTTTCATCAAAACGAGCAAACTATGCATCAAAAACAGAATCTGTCTAAAACAGAACAGTCTGTAATAATCTGAAAATTCACCATACTTCTGATAATTTATAAATTCTTAAAAAATTAGGAAAAATAAAACATTTGTATATAAAGATAGTGCAAAAAGAATCAGAACCATTTAACGTTCCATCTAAAAATTTAAAATCACGCACTACAGCCAAAGTTTCCGTCCTGCACCGTACAAACCATCAAGCAAATGTAAACATCCTAAAGGCAAACCTTGGCACATTATTTTTATAATACAATGGAATTGTACAAGGGGATAATTATTTTTGTTGAAAAGTTTCTGTAATCAAGATTCACAAAGTTGGCGTGAGCATGAACAAAGTTCAAGGAGCTCTCCCACTTCAACAATGCTTGTCTTTCTCACTTTCACTTTCCTTTTTGAAAAAGTTTTGGGTTCCCCTCTATTTTATTTTGTTTTAAAACTATATAAAAGCACTCAACAGAAATAAATGACTCTCTAAAACTTCTGGGTTGTTTCCTTGGCAGCGCTTTCTTTAAAGCCATTAAGCTAGGCATATAGTGCTCAAGTAGTGAATCCACCCGGATCCCAAGGGATATCAAAGCCAATTTTAATTAGCAATGATTTGTAATTTATTAGTGAGCACAAAGTAACATGTATCATGTAACAACGAAGTCTAACTCTCTTCCTATGCATCAGCATGTCATAAAAGAACAATTCATGCACACTTAGTAAAGGCCAATGCATAGTATAAACAGTTTCTTGCAATTTTATCATGTGGGAAACATAAAGAGGTGGAGATATAGTTCCTCTCTCATAATAATTGCAAGTAGGAGCAGCAAGCACATGCATTTTATATTCATCAAAATCATCGTGTGCAACGGTATAAGGCAACCCATCAATATAATCCTTAATAAGGGTAAACTTCTCTGATATAGTGTAGTTGGGAGAATTCAAAAAGATAATAGGGCTATCATGCGTGGGTGCAATAGCAACAATTTCATGTTTAACATAAGGAACTATAGCAAGTTCATTTCCATAAGCATAATTCATATTGGCATCTTGGCCACAAGCATAGCAAGCATCATCAAAAAGGGATATTTCAAAAGAATCAACGGGATCATAGCAATTATCATAGTATTCATCCTTCGATAAGCACGAAGGGAAATTAAACAATGTATGAGTTGAAGAGTTACTCTCATTAGAAGGTGGGCACAGGTGATCAATCCGCTCTTCCTCCTTTTGTTCTTTGCTCTCCTCATCTTTTTCATCCTATGAGCTCACAGTTTCATCAACTTCTTCTTCCATAGATTCCTGCAAAATATTAGTCTCTTCTTGGACAGCGGAGACTTTCTCAATAAGTGCATTAATATCGGAATTGTATTCATAATTCTCATAACAATATTTAAGGATAGCTAAATTTTCAGGTCTATAAACCAAATCTTCAAACTCTTTAAACATAGATTCAATTTCATAAGCACCCATAAAAGCAACAAATTCTTCTATTTGTTCCACATCATAGTAATCATATATACCATTAGCATAAGAAGCTAAGGTTTCATTATCATTAAATTCACATGAAAAGGAAAGGTGTGGAGCCTTCATCCTAGAGCAACAAGTATAATCATATCTCAAGCGTAGTTGTCGAGCATACCAATACAATATATGAATTTGATCCCATAATAGTTTCCCTTTTTGTGTCAAGCGGTAATCCCTAAAGTATTCACATTGATCCAATGTTACTCCTATTACATAATTGAATGGAGTTTTCTCAGGATTATTAAAGTAGTACATAATATCTTTCACATAACCAGCATCGAGGGTTTTAGGAGGTTCCCCATCTCCATGAGCAGAAAGTACACCTAATTTTTTTGGTATTTCGTGTTCCATATCCATAACTAAAGATAAAGAACAACTACGAACAGCAAATAAAAATTACTTAGTGATAAAGCAAACAAGCACACACGAGAATATTCACCCCACGCTATTGCTCCCCGGCAACGGCGCTAGAAAAAGGTCTTGATAACCGACAAGTGTAGGGGATCGCAACAGTTTTTGATAAGTAAGAGTGTCGAACCCAACGAGGAGCTAAAATCAGAACAAATATTTCCTCAAGTTCTATCGACCACCGATACAACTCTACGCACGCTTGACATTCTCTTTACCTAGAACAAGTATGAAACTAGAAGTACTTTGTAGGTGTTCTTGGATTGGTTTACAAGATAATAAAGATTACGTAAATAAAAAGTAGGGGCTGTTTAGATAAAGACACAACCAAGTTAGGTTTAGTAGAGAGCTTGTTGTCACGAGAAAGTTATTTGTCCCTAGGCAATCGATAACTAGACTGGTAATCATTATTGCAATTTTATATGAGGGAGAGGCATAAGCTAACATACTTTCTCTACTTGGATCGTATGCACTTATGATTGGAACTCTAGCAAGCATCCGCAACTACTAAAGATCATTAAGGTAAAACCCAACCATAGCATTAAAGCATCAAGTCCTCTTTATCCCATACGCAACAACCCCCTTACTCGGGTTTGTGTTTCAGTCACTCACGCAACCCACTATAAGCGAATCATGAACGTATTGCAACACCCTGCAGCGGGGATCCCTCATGCTTGCGTGACACAGAGAGCACCATAGGACAACACCAATAATAAAACATGCAACTCAAACCAATCTTGATCATCAAATAGCTCATAGGACAAAACGGATCTACTCAAACATCATAGGATAGCCATACATCATTGGGAAATAATATATAGCATTTGTCGGATTTCGGGTTCCGGCACACCCTTGAGGTTCGAACACTGGGGTGCGCGCGGAGATTTTGCCTTCTACCTACCTGCACCCCTCCACCTCGCTAAGATCTAGGCTAAGGAAAGAACAGCACAAGAAACACAGGGTTTATACTGGTTCGGGCCACCGTTGTGGTGTAATACCCTACTCTAGTGTGTGGTGTGGTGGATTGCCTCTTGGGCTGATGATGATGAGCAATACAAGGAAGAAAAGCCTCGCGAGGGTCTGTTCTTGGCTGGGGCAATGAACTGCTGGGAGGAGTTCAATCACCCTTCTCTCTCTCTCTTCTCGATTCTCCCTCCGATTCGATCCTCTCTCCCCGGTCTCCCACCCCCTACCCTGGGGGTGGCTAGTCCTATTTATAGGCAAAGGCCCTGGGCCTCTTCCCAAATATTGAGCGGGAAGGGCGCCAACAATTGGCCATTTTGAAGGGGAACATCTGGTACACTTATCCTGACTAAAGTTGGTCCTCGCCTGCCAAAGACTCTGGTGGTGACGCTGGCTTGGGCTCCACAATGACTTCCTCCTTGCCGTTGGACTGGTCTTGGTCTCGTTGCACCAAAACGGGTGCCTTTGCTTGATGCTCTTACCTGCGCTTGCTCCCTTTGCACCAAAGAGGAAAGGAGGACACTACATGGCTGGCGCCCGCCTGGCGCCTTTGGTCGTCATGGCTTGCGTCACGGGCACCTCGTGAGGTACCCCGCCTTGATCTCTCCGCCTCCTCGCGAGCCAGCCTGATGAGGCCGTGCCTGAGGAAGCTCCGTGTCGTCCGCCCCGTGAGGCTTGGCCCCTCGCGAGGGTCTTGGGTCTATGTTGATGAAGATGGGCCGTGCTGGGCCCCCCTTTGAGCCACGCCGCAGGCCGCAGGCAGGCAAGTCGGGGGACCCCCGTTCCCAGAACGCCGACAGTAGCCCCCGGGCCCAAGGCGCGCCCGGACTTGACCGTGCAGGGAGGCGGAAGGGCAAGAGCGAAGCGCCGCGGGCCCTAGCAACATGCGGCCTTGGGCGCCGCATGGCGGTTGATTGGACGTGAGCGCCTTAGCAACCGCGCGAGTTGATAAAGGAGCGGCATCTGCCTAGGCTTTGCTTTTTGCTTTCTCCGGTTGCTGCTCAGATCCCCTTTCTTACGCCTCTCCTTCCTTCCTCCAAAATTTCCAGATCTACTCCGACCGCGTGACCTAGGAAGCCATGGCGCCTCGTCAGTCCCCGGCCGTAGCTTGGTACTCGTCTTCCCTGGACTCGCCGAACGTGTCAGAGGCGAGCCTCGCCCGGTTGCGCCGGATGGTGGCGGCGTGGGGCATCGACGGGGCAAAGGTGTTCAAGGCTGGCTCCGCCACCCCTGAGGGCCAAGGGAGCACCTTCTATCCGTTCTTCGTAAGCGCCATTGCTGCTGGCCTGGTGCCTCCCTTCTCCGAGTTCTTCTCTGTCCTCCGCCATTATAAGCTAGAGGCTCTGCATCTCCACGCCAACTCCGTCCTTCTCCTGGCAATCTTCGCCTATTACTGCGAGGCTCATGTAGGGGTGCAGCCCTCAGTGGCCTTGCTGCGCCACTACTTCTACCTCCGGACCTCTCGCGGTCCTGCTTCCACGTGCGCGAGCTTCATCACGTATGGTGGCGCCATTACCATTTCGAACCCCGGGAAAAGGATTGAGGGCTTCAGGAGCAAGTGGTTCTTGGCGGATGCTGGGCACATCCACCCTCGGCTGATCTTGCCCACGGAGCAACCTACGAGCTCCAGCGATTGGGGTCGAGCGGAGCTAGCGGACCCCCGCGCGAAGCTGGTGTTGGAGAAGATGGACGCAGATCTGAGGCCAGCCAACATGGCGGCGGCGAAGCTGACCGGCGCGTCGCTGCTGAGGGAATTCTTGGAGCACCAGCTGGCTCCGCTTCGGCAGTATTCACTTCCGATGTGGAGGCCCCATCCGAGCCCCGCGGCCTTGGCCGACGGAGATCTGGCAGCGGTCCTCCAATCCCTGGTCAGGGCGACGTGGCGAGGTTGGAGGGCGCTCCTACGCCATTGTTCCTCCGCGACGACTGGGAGCAGGTAGTGGAGTCCATGCCCGTCTTCAACAGGGACAGGCCCGTGCCCATGGAAACTCCCGGGGAATCGGTGGACGTGTCCTCCGACGACTCCAGCGAAGAGGAGGAAGGAGGGGAGCGGGAAAAAGGGCCTAACTCCGAGGCGACTGACGGAGAGTCGAGGGCTCCCCTCCCCCGGCGCAGGTCCCGCGTTCTCCGCCTCTCTCCGAGCGATGACGACGAGGATGATGACGAGCAGGACAGCGGGAGCCTACCCCCGATCCCGAAGAAGGACAGGACCGGGCTGATCTCCCGTGGGTCTGCCCCGGCCCCGAGGCGGACCGCAGATGCGCCTTCCGCTTCCAAGCTTCCCGAGGTTGACCCTTCCAGCCGGCTTTCAGGCTTCAAATTTGGCCGGAGGCCGCTTGAGCTCACTGGCAATGACCCGTAAGCGATTGTTTCTTGTCTTTATTTCTTATTCTGCTTCTGAGGCTTGACGTCCGCATCTCTTGGATAGGCTGGCACCCGCAGCAAAGAAGCCGAAGGGAACTCCTAAGGTTCCATCCGTGGCAGCGCCTCTGCCCGCGAAGGAAGGTGACCCTGGCACGCGGGCTTCTCCTGCCCGGTCGTCCTCGCGAGGCCTGGCTGAGCCGGCTGGGGCAAGCTCAGCCCCCATAGCCCAAGTGACTCCTGAGGTGCCTTTGCCTGCTGCCGCCACTACAGCCGTTGGGGCGCAGCAGGCTCCGCCTCAGGATGTTATGGTCGCGCTGCCGCCTTCTCCTCCTACTCCACCGACTGCTATCTCTCCGACTCCTCTTGTCGTTCTGGATCGTGTTGCTGCTGAGCTGGACCGACTGCGGTAGGATCTTCTTGGCGCCGACCCTCGCTTGGTGGCCGGGTGCTTGGAGTTGGCTTCAGGATGGGTTCGCTCCGACGCTTCGATTCGGGCGGCGCTGGTCCAGGCCTCGACGGCTTGCGATGAGGAGAGGCAGGTCGTCCTTGAGGCGAAGGCTGATCGTGACACAGCCCTGGGGGAGGTGGTCGATGTCCGTGGTCCCTGCAAGGCGCTGGAGGACGAGCTGCAAGGCCTGCGGGACCAGCTCGCGAAAGAGGTCCGCCTTTGCTAAGAGCAGGAAGAAGGCGTGAAGGCTCGTGAGGCGGCCGTCAAGGAGAGGAAGGTCAAGCTTAGGAAGCGCCGCGACCGCCTAGGCGCGCTGGAGCAGGAGTTGGGGGCGAGGAAGGCCGAGCTGGACGACAAGGCCCAGGTTCTTGCCAAGGACCGCGTGGCCTTCATGGAGATGGAGGCGAAGGCTCGCTCCTTGCTGAGGACGCTTTACGACAACGGCCTGGAGAGCCCGCTGGCTGGCGCCGAGGATGGCCCCGCCAAGCTGCTTCCCTTCCTGGTTCGCGCTCTTGAAGATGTCGCCCTTGGCCTTGGCCCCACGACCGAGGCCGAGGCGCGTGTCCTGTCTTCTGCAGCGCTGACGCGGGTCCTCACCCACATCTACCTTCACGATCCCGGTGTTGACCTCGACAGCCTGCTGGAGCGAGTAAGCGGCGAGCATGCCGCTGCCGCTGCCGAGGCCGTGAAGGGTCGCGCGGAGGCTCCGCTGGGGAAGTTCCGGGCCTTCAGCATCAAGCCGAAGCAAGGCGCTGCCGACCCCACTACTCCATGAGGCGAACCCACTCCGCGCTGCTCCACCACCGACAAGTGACTCTGTTGCGGCTCCTGTCCTGCCTTTAATTCCTGCACATGTATCATGCCTCGGGGAGGCGTTTAAACTTGCGTTTGGCATTGAGATAACAGTGTGGACTGTAATATTTTCTTTTGAATTCCTTGAAATTTACGATTTTCCTTCCTACTTGCTTATGTTCTACGCCGGCAGAGCCCGGCCCCGCGCATACCTCAGCCGCCGTTAGCCCCGACCAAAAACCAGGATGGGACCAAGGAGTGAGGGGCTACGTGACAAGTTAGGCTCCCGAGTCGCGATGCTCAGGAGTCCCCTTTAGTGCACGAACAGCAAGTACGGAGGTGTGATGTGGGTGGATCTACCGTTCTACGTCTGCAGAGCCTGGCCGCGCGCATACCTCAACCGCCGTTAGCCTTTCGGAACTAAGGAGTGAGGGGCTACGTGACCAGTTAGGCTCCTGAGTCGCGATGCTCAGGAGTCCCCCTTGACGCTCAAATGGCCTTCGTACCTTGGCTCCGCTCGGGAAGAGACGCGCGACGAACCAGGCCCGGGGGCCTGGCCGGGCGGTGTGCGTCTGGGTGTGACCCAGGCGCAGCCCCCGTGCCCAGCCCCCTCACGCGGCACTCCCGAGGGGAGGCGTTACGAGGAGGCTAGACACTAAGCTCTGGGCTCCCTGAGGATGATGCGGCCCGGGGGCCACCCTCAGTTGTTTATCACCAGCGCGGAGCATAGCGCTTCCGTATGTGTACGGGCATAGCCGCTCCTCGGCAGTGTCGTCAGCCAGCATGGAGCATGGTGCTTACACTGGTACGTGGGAGGGGGCTCGCCTCCGGGAGGAGCCCCCGGGGCATGTACAGCCCCGCCCTGACACGTGGCCGGCACGGTAGGGCCTGGCGAGGTGTATCTGGGCACCCGTGAGCCAGCGCGGGACTCACGGGGCCCTACCTCTAGGCGGGTTGAGCCTGGCACTGGGCCTTATCTTGTGATGTGTCCCTGCAAATTTGGTTAGATGCGGGCACTCTACGTCCTCGGGTCCCGACCCTCGAGCTGGTCTCAGCCGTCGCTGGTATGCCAGGTCGCGATGCCGTGGACAAAACCAGAGGGTGAGGGCTGGAGAGCCAGTAAGAGCCCTGAGTCGCGATGCTCAGGTACCCCCCCCTTTAACGTGCAAGTGGTCGGCATGGAGAAGAAGAGGTGCCGTGGACAGGCATCAAATAATCAAGCATGGTGGGTCGAACGCATAGCCGGAAATAAACACAAAAGGGATACATGCCGCTGGGTCTGGCTCGAGCGACTTGGGGGATGATGCAGCCCGAGGGGCGCCCCCAACAAGGTAAGCTAACAACATGAAATAAAAGGGATACATGCCGTAGGGACGGACCCACGAGGCCTAGAATAATGCAGCCCTGGGGGGCGCTCCCAGCTGGAAATGAAACTTGAAAGATGTCACCTGATGATGTTGAGAACGAAGGAGTGTTGGTGTAGCAGACTCGGTGGGCTGCGGAAGCCGATCCTCACGAGCCCCTAGGCCCAGGGGCCTCGAGAGGCTCCGGAGGCGCTGGTGGCTCCTCGCGGACCATCTCCATCTCCATCGGGGCTGCGGAACGCCTGGCCTCTTGAGCCTCCACGATGTCCCTCATGAGGCACTGGTACGTGGCAGCCGCGTTCGGCAAGCCGTAAGGCATGCGAACGTAGCTGTGGGGTGGACCTTCACAACGCCCCACTCGCGAGGGTCAAAGGCGCTCTAGAGAGGCGACTCGGTTGAGCCCTGGTATGTCGATGCAGACGCGCGGCCCACCATCCTCGCCTTGATGGGGAGCCACTACTGGTAGGCGGCGGCCGCCTTTCATGACTCTTGACTCCTGTAGCTCCTGAATGGCCTTGCTGACAAACTCCTGAGGGTCTGGCTCTCCTTGCCTTACTCCTTCTTGAGGGAAACGTGCTTCGAAACATGCCTCCATGTGGTGCCCAAGCGCCTCCCTCGTGACCCTAGCCAGGTCGGTGGCCCTCCAGGGGAGAGCCCCCGAGCCCTTCCTGAGGAGGGCGCCGGGCGCACTTTCCTATGCGATGGAAGGAGGTTCCCCCTGGGCAGGCGCGGGCCCAGAGGGGCCTGTCTCCTGAGGGGTCGGGCCAGACGATGTCTTCTTCTTCTTGGGGGTGGTCTCGGGAAGCCTCCTGCTTCAGCGATCC
Source organism: Triticum aestivum (assembly GCF_018294505.1). Lineage (NCBI taxonomy): Eukaryota > Viridiplantae > Streptophyta > Magnoliopsida > Poales > Poaceae > Triticum > Triticum aestivum. The sequence continues at coordinate 229,798,224 of NC_057800.1, forward strand.
GGGTCTTCCAGTGATGCGGCCTGAAAAGCTCGTTCTAGGGAACACACCGCGTCCTTCTCTTCACAGGGCACCGTGATGACTCCGCCACTTCCTGGCATCTTGAGGATGTTGTAGCTGTCGTGAGTTACGGCCATGAACTTGGCCAGCGCTGGGTACCCAAGGATGGCGTTGTACGGCAGGCGAATGTGAGCGACGTCGAAGTCGATGAGCTCGAGTGCGGTAGTTGTCGCGTGCCCCGAAGGTGACAGGGAGGCGGACCTGCCCAATCGGGACCGTGGAGCCGTTGGTGACTCCGGAGAAAGGCTTGGTTGGCTGAAGCTGGCTGTAGGGCACCTGGAGATTGTTGAATGTTTCCACGGACAGGACGTTGATCCCTGCCCCGCCATCGATGAGGGTCCTGGTGACCACCACGTTGCTGATGATTGGGGAACAAAGCATCGGGAGGACTCCGGCTGTAGCCGCACACTTGAGCTGATCTGCTGAGCTGAACGTGATGGCGCATGCCGACCACCTGAGAGGGCGCGTGGCTTCGAGCTTGGGGAGGACTGCATTCACTTCGCGGGCGAACTGCTTGAAGATGCGTTGAGAGGCTGGGGCTCGAGCCCCGCCCAAAATGCAGGCGATCGCGCGCGGCTCCTGGAAGCCCCCAGCCCCCTCATCCTGATGGCGGTCCTCGTTTCTCCTTGGCTGCGGCGGCAGCGGAGGGAGGCCTGCGTTGCCTTGCGGGCGATCCTCGCGAGGCTGATCCCTCCAGTCTCCCTCGCGAGGAGGGTCTTGCCAGCGATCCTCACGAGGTTAATCGCGCCACCCTTGGCGCGGGCCACGGTCTTCCCAGCATCCTGCGTTCCTTCCTCCTCCTCGACCGTAGCCCCGGTCATCGCGGTCGGGGCGACGGCCGATCCTTCCTTCTCGCACGGCTCGGAGCTCTTGACATTCGTTGGTGTTGTGGGTGTGGAGGTCGTGGTACACATAGTACTGACTGCCCTTGGAAGGTTCGGGCTGATCTCTGCCCCGCTTGGTGTCTGGTTCTGCCGCGAGCATGGCAGCCCCCTTGTGCTTCACATCCTTGGCCTTGGGCTTCTTCTCTTCTGGGTCTGCGGTAGGCAGCTCGAGGAGGGAGAGACGCCCTTCCTCAGCCCTGGCGCACTTGGTTGCCAAGTTGAACAACTCCAAGGAAGTGCACAGGTCTTCATGCATCGCCAGCTCCTCCTTCATCTTGACATTGCGCACGCCCTCGGAGAAGGCTGAGATGATGGCCTCCTCAGTCACCTTGGGAATCTTGAGGCGTGCGTTGTTGAAGCGCTGGATGTACTTCTGCAGGGTCTCTCCGGGTTGTTGCTTGATGCGGCGCATGTCGCTCACGGCGGGTGGCCGGTCGCGAGTACCTTGGAAGTTGGCGATGAAGCGGGTGCGCATCTCGTCCCAGGAGGAGATCGTGCCTGGAGCCAGGTTCAGGAGCCAGGTGCGGGCCCCGTCCTTGAGCGCCATGGGAAACCAGTTCGCCATGACCTTCTCGTCTCCGTTGGCAGCTTCGATGCCCAGCTCATAGAGCTGGAGGAACTCCGCAGGGTCGGCCGTGCCGTCGTAACGAGGAGGCAGGTCTGGCTTGAACTTGCCGGGCCACGCGACGCTGCGTAGCTCGGTGGTGAAGGCACGGCAGCCTGCTGTGGCCACGGGAGGCCTTGGGTGACGGAGAGCTTGGTCTTGCATGTCCCCACGCGCTGCAGCTGGGAGCAGTGCGGGGTCTTGACGTGCGGGAGCAGGAGCATGGTCGCGACGTGCTGGAGCAGGGAGCGCCCGGGCAGCTTCTTGCGGGCGAGGGACTTCTTGCCAGCTCTGCTCTTGCCGCGCTGGCACCTGACGGAGCGGGTTCCGCCCAGGGGCCACGCGCCTTGAAGCCATGGCGCCTTCTTGAGGAGGAGGCGGCTGGGGCGCCGCCGGAGCTTCGTCGCCCGTGCGGGGCAGGGTGCGGTGCGGTGGAACGGACGGCGCAGGAGAGCCCCCTGCGGCGAGGACGAGCTCGGCGACGCGGTCGAGCCATTCTTCGTAGATGTCGTCGACGGGACGGTAGCGTAGGAGCTCGTTTGCCGCGATGAGCGCAGCTCGAGCCTCCATGGGTGCGCGGAGCACGCGGGACGAAGAACCAGCTGGGGTGAACGAGGGAGTAGCGGTGCGGCCATCTTGCCGCACAGACGGATGCTGAGACGACGCTTGCTTCTCGTCCCCCACCGGGCCGGTGGCGACGTTGACGGCAGGTGACGGGGAACGGCGAGGACGCCCGCCGACAGGAGCCGTCTGGGCGACGCGGGAATCGAGAGCGGCCCGGCGCTCGGCGCGGGCCCGACGAGCGTCAGCCATGGACGCGATGGTCGGAGGAGAACGGGGTGGTGGAAGACGAATTCCGGCGCACCCCTACCTGGCGCGCCAAATGTTGGATTTCGGGTTCCGGCAGACCCTTGAGGTTCGAACACTGGGGTGCGCGTGGAGATTTCGCCTTCTACCTACCTGCACCCCTCCGCCTCGCTAAGATCTAGGTTAAGGAAAGAACAACACAAGAAACACAGGGTTTATACTGGTTCGGGCCACCGTTGTGGTGTAATACCCTACTCTAGTGTGTGGTGTGGTGGATTGCCTCTTGGGCTGATGATGATGAGCAATACAAGGAAGAACAGCCTCGTGAGGGTCTGTTCTTGGCTGGGGCAATGAACTGCTGGGAGGAGTTCAATCACCCTTCTCTCTCTCTCTTCTCGATTCTCCCTCCGATTCGATCCTCTCTCCCCGGTCTCCCACCCCCTACCCTGGGGGTGGCTAGTCCTATTTATAGGCAAAGGCCCTGGGCCTTTTCCCAAATATTGAGCGGGAAGGGCGCCAACAATTGGCCATTTTGAAGGGGAACATCTGGTACACTTATCCTGACTAAAGTTGGTCCTCGCCTGCCAAAGACTCTGGTGGTGACGCTGGCTTGGGCTCCACAATGACTTCCTCCTTGCCATTGGACTGGTCTTGGTCTCGTTGCACCGAAATGGGTGCCTTTGCTTGATGCTCTTGCCTGCGCTTGCTCCCTTTGCACCAAAGAGGAAAGGAGGACACTGCGCGGCTGGCGCCCGCCTGGCGCCTTTGGTCGTCATGGCTTGCGTCACGGGCACCTTGTGAGGTACCCCGCCTTGATCTCTCCGCCTCCTCACGAGCCAGCCTGATGAGGTCATGCCTGAGGAAGCTCCATGTCGTCCGCCTCGCGAGGCTTGGCCCCTCGCGAGGGTCTTGGGTCTGTGTTGATGAAGATGGGCCGTGTTGGGCCCCCCTTTGAGCCACGCCGCAGGCCGCAGGCAGGCAAGTCTGGGGACCCCCGTTCCCAGAACACCGACAGCATTGAGCACCATGTTTAAGTAGAGATTACGGCGGGTAAGAGAGAGGTTACACCGCTGCCTAGAGGGGGGGATATTTGGTGATGATGGCGGTGAAGTTGTTGGTGAAGATTGCGGTGATGATGATGGCCCCCGGTGGCACTTCGGCGCCACCGGAAGCGAGGGAGAGAGAGCCCCCCTCCTTCTTCTTCTTCCTTGACCTCCTCCCTAGATGGGAGAAGGGTTTCCCCTCTGGTCCTTGGCCTCCATGGCATGGGAGGGGCGAGAGCTCCTCCGAGATTGGATCTGTCTCTCTGTCTCTCTCTGTTTCTACGTTCTCAGATTCTTCCCTTTCACCGTTTCTTATATTCCCGGAGATCCGTAAATTCGATTGGGCTGAAATTTTAACATGATCTCTATCCGGATATTAGCTTTCTTGCGGCGAAAGAAGGGCATCAACCGCCTTACAGGGTGGCCACGAGGATCAGGGGCGCGCCCCCTGCCTCGTGGCCCCCTTGGGCATCGTCTCTCGTGGATTCTCTTCCCAAAAATCAAATATATTCCAAAAAAATCTCCGTCAGTTTTTATCCCGTTTGGACTTTGTTTGATACGGATATTCTGTGAAACAAAAAACATGCAACAAACAGGAACTGGCACTGGGCACTGGATCAATATGTTAGTCCCAAAAATAGTATAAAATTTGCCAAAAGATATGAAAGTTGTAGAATATTGGCATGGAACAATGAAAAATTATAGATACGACGGAGACGTATCAAGGTGCCAGAGCTCAAAGCGAAAAAACTGAGATAAAAACATTTTGGGAGGTGTATCCATCCCACCAATGAAAACGACTTAGAGCTCCCAATACTTTCCATGCATAGATATATCATAGGCGGTTCCCGATCAGAAAATAAAGTTTATTCCTTTTTCCACCATAACTTTCACTTTCCATGGCTAACCATATCTATGGGTGCCCTCCATACCAACACTTTCCAAGGAATTTATTATTTGACAACATAAAGTAAATTCATTTGTTTTTGCATTTCAGAACTGGGCATCCCTAATACCTTTGCCTTACTCTAGTGCAATGACAAGTGAATAAACACTCATCTTGAGAATAACACATCTAGCATGGAAAATATTAGCCACCCCTCACCGCTCCGCAAGCGAAACAAACACACAAAAGAGAAGTTTATTTTGAAAATTAGAAATGGCACATGCAAATTTGCTTAGAACGGCAAAAGAATGCCGCATATAGGTAGATATAGTGGACTCATGTGGAAAAACTGGGTTAAAGGTTTTGGATGCACAAGTAGAGGTCATACTTAGTGCAAAATGAAGGCTAGCAAAAGATTGGGAAGCGACCAACCAAGAAACGAATAATCTAATAAGTAAACATTAAGCATAATTAACATCGAATAATGCACCACAAGTAGGATATAATTTCATTGCATGATTATTGACTTTCGGGCATGCATAGGGAATCACAAACCTTAACACCAATATTCTTACTAAAGCATAATTACTCATCAAGATGACTCACATATCACATCATCATATCTCAAAACTATTACTAAGAATCAAGTTTATTTTGTCCAATGATCTTCATGACATTTCTTTCTTTCTTTATCCTTCTTGGATATCTATCACTTTGGGACTAATTTTCATGTGTTGCTTTTCATAAGCTCAAACAAATATAAGTGAAGATCATGATTCTCTCAAAATAATTTAAGTGAAGCAAGAGAGAATTTCTTAAATTTTTTACTAACTCTCAAATAAATATAAGTGAAGCAAGAGAGAATTTCTTCAAAAATAACAAAGCATACCATGCTCAAAAAGATATAAGTGAAGCACTAAAGCGAGTCCATTACTCATAAAAAATTTAAGTGAAGCATAGAGAGCAATTCTAACAAGTCATGAAATAATTTTGGCTCTCTCAAATAGGTGTGTCTAGAAAGGATTGATGACTTAAAACACAAAATAAAACAAGCAAAGACACATATCATACAAGACGCTCCAAGTAAAACACATATCATGTGATGAATAAAAATATACTCTCAAGTAAAATACCGATAGTTGTTGGAAGAAAGTGGGGATGCCACTTGGGGGCATCCCCAAGCTTAGTTGGTTGATCATTCTTGGATAATAGCTTGGGATCCCGGGGCATCCCCAAGCTTAGGCTCTTACATCCTTCCTTCATCCATCATAAGATAACCCAAAACTTGAAAACTTCAATCACACAAAACTCAACAAAGCCTTCGTGAGATCCATTAGTATAAGAAAAAATAAACCACTACTATAAGTGATGTATCAAACCAATTCATATTTTGTTTTTATATTATATCTACTGTATTTCAACTTTTCTATGGCAAAAACTCATCAAAGAAAACCATAGAGCCATCAAAATAAGCACACAACACAAAGAAAATAGAATCTGTCAAAACAGAACAGTGTGTAGCAATCTGACTATTTCGAATACTTCTGTAACTCCAAAAATTCTGAAAAATTAGGAAGACCTGAGAACTTTGTATACTGATCTACCTCAAATGGAATGGGTATTTTATCGCCCTCTGCTTAAAAATGAAAATTAATTCCGTGAACACAAAAGTTTCTGTTTTTCAGCAAGATCAAACAACTATTGCCCAAGAAGATCCTAAAGGCTTTACTTGGCACAAAAACTAATTAAAACATGAAAACACAATCATAACAGTAGCATAATTGTGCTAAAATTCAAAAACAGGAAGCAAAAGGCAAAAATAAATTTTATTCATTGGGTTGCCCAAGCGCTATAGTTTTACGCCCTTAGCTAGGCATAAAGCAAGGATCTAAGTTTTGTCATCTTTGTCCAACTCTTCAATCAAACACTTAGAATCCTTCAAAGATTTAACATAAAGACTTTCAATATCAATACTTCCAGGAGTAAATTTAAAGATTTCATTCTTGCAAAAAGGATCTCTTATCACTTCAACAGAATCAGGGTGGATACTAATCATCTTAAGATCTCCTTTATTGCTATCACTAGAAGTTGTACCCTTGTTTCTGGATCTCCTACTCTTTACGGGGGGGTTCCTCAATAATTTTAGTGGTAGTAAAAGCCGTGCTTAGATTACTAAAGATTTCTTCCAATTTATCGATTCGAGATGGACTTTCTTCTATTCTTTCATGGATTAAGGTACCCCTCTCTTTTAACAAATTAAAAATATTGCCCACTTTTGACCCAAGATTAGTAGCAAAATTATGCATCTTTTTATGTATAATTTCCATATGATCTTCAGTGAGCATTTTCTTTTTGATAGCATCTAGTCTTTCCATAACATGCTCAAGAGTCAAAATTGTTTCATTAACCATAAGAGGTGGTGAGCCCACTAAATTTCCCATAGCATTAAGAGCATCAAAAGGAGGACTCATTAAGAAATTTCCACCGGTAATCGTATCAAGGACGAATCTATAGCAAGTGGTGATGCCAACATAAAAACAACGCAGAAGCACAATAGTAGATTGCTTACGGATAGATCTATTATGAGCATTGCAAATTCTATACCAAGCATCTTTCAAACTTTCTCCTCCCCTTTGTTTAAAGTTGAGAACCCCGTTCTCGGGAGTGCAAGCAATAGAGGAGGAATTATCCATAACGGCAAACAATATCTCACACACAAAAACAGATCCGGCAAGAAAACGGCGAACAGAAAAAGAGAGGCGAATAAAATGACAAATTTTTGTGAAGTGGGGGAGAGGAAAACGAGAGGAAAATGGAAAATAATGTAAATTGCAAGGAGATGAGATTTGTGATTAGGAACCTGGTTATGATGAAGATCCTCCCCGGCAACAGTGCCAGAAATTCCTTTTGATGTCGCTTGAAGCTACGTCGGTTTTTTCCCCAAAGAGGAAGGGATGATGCAACACAGCGGCGGTAGGTATTTCCCTTAGTTATGAAACCAAGGTTATCGAACCAGTAGGAGAACCAAGCAACACAACGTAAACAGCCCCTGCACACAAATAACAACACCTCGCAACCCGACGTGTTAAAGGGGTTGTCAATCCCTTTCAGGTAATGGCGCCAGAAACAGTGCGTGGACGGGAGAAAGTTGTAACAGATTGAATAAATAGATCGCAAATAAAATAAAGTGTAGCAAAGTGTTTTTGGGTTTTTGGTTTAATAGATCTGAAAATAAAAGAAAGAGAAAAATAGATCACAAAGGCAAATATATGAGAAAGAAGATCCGGGGGCCGTAGGTTTCATTAGTGGCTTCTCTCGAGAAAAATAGCAAAGTGTGGGTGAACAAATTACTGTTGGGAAATTGATATAACCTCGAATAATTATGAAGATATCCAGGCAATGATAATTACATAGGCATCACGTCCAATATTAGTAGACCGACTCCTGCCTGCATCTACTACTATTACTCCACACATCGACCGCTATCCAGCATGCATCTAGTGTATTAAGTTCATGTAAAAATGGAGTAATGCAGTAAGAGCGATGACATGATGTAGACGAGATCTGTTTATCTATGGCGGTAGATATAGATCCCATCTTTTTATCCTTAGTAGCAACGATACATACGTGTCGGTTCCGTTTTTGTCACTGGGATCAAGCACCGTAAGATCGAACCCACTACCGGGCACCTCTTCCCATTGCAAGATAAATAGATCAAGTTGGCCAAGCAGAACCCAAATATCGGTGAAGAAATACGAGGCTATAAGAGATCATGCATACAAAAGATCAAATAAACTCAAATATTTTCATGGATATAAAAAGATAGATCTGATCATAAACTCAAAGTTCATCGATCCCAACAAACACACCGCAAAAGTGTTACATCATATGGATCTCCAAGAGACCATTGTATTGAGAATCAAGAGAGAGAGAGAGAGATGAAGCCATCTAGCTACTACCTATGGACCCGAAGGTCTACAAAGAACTACTCACGCATCATCGGAGAGGAGCCAATGGAAGTGATGAACCCCTCCGTGATGGTGTCTAGATTGGATCTGGTGGTTCTGGACTCTGTGGCGGCTGGATGAATATTTCGTTGACTCCCCTAGGGTTTCTGGAATATTGGAGTATTTATAGAGCAAAGAGGTGGTCCGGGGGGCACCAGAGGTAGGCACAACCCACCAGGACGTGCCTAGGCCTGCTAGCGCGCCCTGCTGGGGTTGTCCTGATGCGGAGCATCCTATGGACATCACCATGTCAAGAGTACATTTGGCGAGTGACACGTGCGGCATCTACTTTACATACCCAAAGGTGAATCATCTCCTTTACACGTGCTCACTTGACCCCTTCGAGGATGGTATACTACTTGACACTCCCCTCGTGTGCATGCATAAGTATTGTTGGAACACTACGGACGACGAGGAGGAGTGCAAGCGCCAAGGAACAACTACACCATCCACGAGGGAAGCTCGGAAGCGACGACGGAAGAAGACGGAGCTGCTGAAGCTACAGCGACCGGACATTCGGCGCCTGGGCAGACGCGCAGGGGCTGCCCCAACAGACGGCCAACGGCATCAGCGACCAGACATCCGGCGCCAGCCCCGGACATCCGGCGCCTCGCCAAGTCCTGGACATCCGGCCTCGGCCCTGGAAATCCGGACACCGCCGAACCCGAGAGCAACAAGACCAACCCCGCCAGCCCGGACATCCTGCCCTCCGCGAACGCCCGGACATCAGGCCCGACGCCCGGACGTCCGTCCTCCCCTGCCTGCGTGCAGTGTATTTGGGCCGAGGCCCATGTACCCCTTCGCCCCTTAGACTATATATACTCCCCCTCCACCTACGTTTTAGGGTTAGCGTTGTGATAGCTCATTTGAGAGATAGAGCTACGCTCATCCATATCGGATCTACTCCACGAGAGAGACCGCGGCCTCTACGGAGAAGATCCCTTTGGATTCAAGCCCCCTTTCTAAGGGAAGATCCCCCCGTGGATTCAAGACCTCCTCACGGAGAAGACCGGTTACCTCTTGTATCGTTCGTTGTTGACTTTGGATCTTGTATCTCCCTTTGTGTTCATGGATCTAGCGCATGTGTGATCATTCTTGTTGGTTTGAGTGTTCTCTTGTGTACCCCTCGTGATTTTCCCCTCGTTTCCCTCCTCGTGTTCTTCATGTTCATCGCGAGATTCGCTCCTTTCGTGAAAGATCGGGCCACTAGGGTTCTACCCTACATCATCTTGGTATCATGAGCCATGTTGATCATGATTTCGGAACCTCCCCTCTTTGTTTTCTAGCCTAATTTTGTTGATTTCGTCCTAAATTCGAAAATCCCCACCGAAAATAGCCCCAATTTTTTTGGTGATTTGTTGGTTTGACAAAGTTTTGTTGATTTTGATCCATGGATTTGCTTGGTTTCAAGTGGATCTAGCATATCCCCACTTTCCCCCACTTTCCATCCACGAAATCTCTCCAATTTTGCCTTTAGAATCATCTATTTCTGCCCCCAAATCGAGTTTTGAAGTCCAAATCCCGATCTGGAATCGTCGGGCCGGACATCCGGGCCATCGGGCCCGACATCCGGGCCCCAAGCCGGACATCCGGCTCCTGGAGCACCAAATCTGCTTGGTTCTGGACATCAGGTCCCGGATTTCAGGCCCCGAGCCCGGATGTCCGGGCCCTGACATCTCACCCATCCCCGTTTCACCGTTTTGTCCGTAACTAATTCATCCGGAGTCCGTTTTTGACGTTCTTTAGCTCATTGAAAAGCTCTTGACATCCCCCTTCGCACAAAAATACTACCATCACCATTTGACTCCATCAAAGTTTTGTAACTTTGGCATCTTTGCCTAGGGCTTCCACCACAACCTCCGCATAACCACCACCGACTCCCGCAACCTAACCAATTTTGTTCCTTATAGCATTTGTGGTTGCTTGAGTAGTGATTCGAGTCTCCTAAGGTGTTTAGCATACTTAGGGATGATTGCTTCTTCATCAACCACCACCACCATAACTCCCACATAGGCTTGTCCACCATACACTTCCACCACCCCAACTTAACCCAATTTTGTTTGTGTTGTGAGTTGTGTCTCCTAAGGTGTTTAGGCTACTTAGGGACCGTGCTTCCAACTCCGACATCGTATATAGCCAACCTTACCCTCCACTTCCGCATTGCCTACTCGTATAACCCATCATTGCACTTCCACAAAACCACCACCGCATTCCCGCTACCACCATTTGACGTTTGAGATTTTGAGTTCGCGGTTTTTCCGTTTCCTAAGGTATTTCGGCTACTTAGGGACGAGTCTCCATCATCTTGATATCTCCATCAAGATCACCGCCACTCATCATCGCCAAGGACGGTAACCTCCATATCATCTCGGTATCGTGGTATCCCTCCATTGTATATCCATTCGCCATTGCATTGATAACCCCTAGCCCATTTTGCGTCACTTACCTATCGAGACTAGCCATTGAGTATTGCCGGCAACGTTACTTGTGCACATTAGTGACCTACACCTTCCATTGCATACATACCATATCATATTGGTATCATCATATCATCTCTTGTGCCTCAAGTTTGTTCCCGCATATATACAATTGCTATCTTGGTTTGTGCATCGTGCAAAAGTGGCCATACAAAAAAAAGAAGGAATAAGCTTTTAAGCAAAAGAGAAAGAGCAAAGAAGCTTGTAAGCAAGAGCCATAGCATCATAACACATTGCATATAAGATTTTCATATCCGATCATCTTGGATCATACCACCGGAACATCATACATATATAGCATACTTGGGATAGAAAGTCGATACATTTTGCATATCATAGGTTGTGCACAAGTGTCGTATCCGCCTATAGAGAAATCGTGCTAGCGTCTCTCTTCAGTTGTGCAACACGAGCATTTTCCGTGGATTCCACATTTTGTGCTCATCCTTGGTTGCACGACCCCATTTATCTATCCGTGTGTGTGTTTCCGTGTGCCATTCATTGCTATTGGTCTACTTGTCTCACTTGCGAATTTGAATCTTTTTCAACATTATTGACTCTTGCTAACATTTTGCATTAAATTTTTGTGCCACTATCCTCACCGAGCTCCACCATAAGCCTTATTTGTGTAGGTGTGAGAAACCGACAAGAATTGGTACCAATTGTGCTATTTCCTTGTCCACATTGGAGTGATCATTGATCCACTTTCAACTTCGGTCAAGGTACATTTGGTATTCATTCTTCTCTTTCTCCCACTCATATTTGCTCGAGTCTTGTGATGGATAGGCAAGGCATTTCATCTTCGGTCTACAACAACAACGAAGAGTTCGATGCCACGAACAACTCCAACGACGCCAAGATGCAAGCTCAAATGGAGGAGATCAAAGCCCTCATCAAGTCCTACAAGCGGTCTTCCTCATCTTCGAGAAGACGCTCAAGAGCACATGCCTCCGAGCTACCATCTCCGGCAAGGTCACATCGGCATCGACACCATCACCACCATGAACGTGAAGGTCAAGAGCTCAACACCAACAACCGCTCAACGACTTCACCATCTCCCTTGGCATATTCGCCAAGCAACTTCAAGGCATCTTCGCCTACGGACATACGACATCTTCGCCCACAAGCACTTCAAGAGAAGCTCCCCAAGCTCAAGTCCGTGACTTCCATGAGCTACTATGACCTCGACATAGACTGTGAGATTCCTTTCTATGGGACTCTAGAACCCGAGGAGTATCTCGAGTGGTAGCGTTTGATGGACGACTACCTCAAGCTACATCAAGTTCCTCCCGAAGATCAAGTGAAGTGCTCCACAAGGAACTTCCACGACTACGCGTCCACATGGTGGCTTCACACACCCTTGGAGACCTACACATGAGTTGGCCCAAGACGAAGAGAGCTTTGCAGCATGAGTTCGTGCCCCCAACCTACATGGAACAACTTCAACGCCAATTGGAGAACACCATCCAAGGATCCAAGTCCATCGACGAGTACTTCAAGGAGATGAAGAAAGCCTTGCGACGAGCCGGCGTGGACGACCCCATTTCGATGAAGTTCCACTTCATGATGGGATTACACAATGACATCTCCAAGACAATCTTCCTCGAGAACTACAAGTCCCTCGACGACAACTACATTGGTGCTCTCAAGGCGGAAGAAGAACTCATGAAGGCCAAGGCTTCTCCACCCCAAGCTCACTTCGCGACGACCAAGCTCCATGAGAACGGGCATGAGGCTAGTACCACCACGATGTCCAAGCCCGACGAGCTCCAAGACGATGCTCCCAAGTTTGACTTCACCGCCCTCCCTCTTTGTGGCATTGATGATGTCGAGTCCTCCATGACTCTTTTTCAATATGGTGCGGCGACGAGTACGACTACGGAGACCCTCAAGGAACAAGCTTTGGAGGCATGCGACATGGTGACGAGCAAGGAGGATGCTTCCATCTTAGGAGGCGAGAGTGATGATGTGCCATCTTCGGCCTTCATCCACGGCGACAATAATGAGATGGTTGAGCATGGGATTTTCCCTTCGACCACGGCGACGTATGATGACTTGAGTGACTTGTGCCACCATATTGAAAGTGAGAGTGACTTCACCACTAGCCCCATATATGTGTTGCCATAATTCACATGTGAGGAGAGCCACAACCCCCACCACTTGAGTGAGATGAGTGACTCCACCATATGTGAGTTTGAGTGCACCTATTTTTGAGGGAGTGAGTGAACCACCACATAGAGAGAGTGAGATAGTTGATAGGTCATGTGAGGCCACTTTCAACACTAACGACTTGACCTCTACCTCTATTGTGTCTTCTCATTTGTGCTAGGTCCCTTATATGATGACACGCCGATTCTCGATGACTTCGTCCTACCTTTGGACAAGACGATGGCCATGGTGGAATATGATGCACCCCCCACATGGTTCCATCAAGATGAAGATGACCACCATTTGGTCTTTCCCACCTCACCTACACCACTTGAGTGGAATGAACAAGGTAACATAGGTGAAGGTGATGCTCTAGTCCCACTAGTGGACATTCTTGACATTGATTGCTTGCATGATGTTGATCAACCTATTTCCATGCTTCATGCTAGTGTGACTTCCCCATGCGATGATTTACCCATTTAATTTATGATGAGTATGATGATTGCCATGTGGAGTCTGTTAGTTGTGATGCCATGTTACATAGAATTTGTTGTGCTAATTCTCTCGGTCACATCATGTTTGCCAATCCGCTTGACTTGTCATAAGCTATGCATGAGATCAATCATATGTCATATTTGCAATCTCTTCATAGTGACTATGCATATGCTATTAAAATAAACCCAATTTGCACATATGGCATAGATGACAAGCCTATGGTTATTGGCATTTGTTTCTCTTGTGATGATATTGACATGCTACTTTTGCATCATTTATCTCATATGCCATGCCATAACCACCTAGCTTCGGATATGCATTGTTTTGGATGTTGTCCATTTTCTCCATATGATGTTTCCGATATTGCTCATGAGGAGACCCCCATAGTTTCCTAATGCATTTTAGGAGATTTTGATTCATCCCATTCATTGCATGATCCCAATACTTGTGTGCACAATATGCTCCCCATGAATAAAAATGCTATTGTTGTGCCTTATACTTGTATGCTCAATTTGCATCCCCATAGTGTTATACACAATAACTATTCTTTCATGATGGATGACATGTTCTTATACCATGCATCAAATTTCTTTGAGCAATGTTACCTTGTACTAACTCTCACGTGCACATACACATCATGATGGATGATGTGTACATTTACCACACACACAATCTCTTTCGTTTGTGTCTCTTTTGTGTAGGTACCCATGAATTCTTATCAACCTCACAATCCCACGAGTTGACAAAACGAGATCTAGAGAGCAATGATGACTTGGGATCCCATGGATTGTCTTTCCCACCGCTCTCTTCGTGCAAAGACTTCACACATTTCTTCTACATGACCCTCACTTGGCTATGGGTTATTGTTCATTACATATTCTATGCCCACCTTGCCATGTTCACTTTGCATGATATGCTCATTCCTATACCTTTGCCATGCATTTGTGACCCATGCTTTGCATTGCACATGATGATTGATTCTACTACTTGTATGTGTATTTGCAAGCTTGGTGGAGATATTGCTTGCCATTGCCATGTTTGCTTTGTACCCCATGCCTATGATGATACTTTCATCTTGCTTTGTGTTCGTGCTTGCGATATGTCATGTGCATTGTCTATGCCTATTATTTGCTCACATGACTTGATTGCCATGATTTCCTCTAGTATGTTGCATCTTCGCACTACTAGCTTGCACGAATTCATTACTATGATTGATTGGCTTATTGCATCATCGATGATTCATACTTGCTCATTTCATGCGGTTGATGACAACCATCTACATGCATTGCACGACATGATTGTTATTGCTTCTTGTCATCTCTCTCCATATGTTGCCTCTCTCATGCTAGATGATTTTCCATGTATTGAGTGCAATTATGCCTTTAGTCTTGATAATGAGTTTGCCCCCATAGCATTCTCACATATATTTGGAGATTTTGATATATTTCTTGTGAATCATGCTTGCCTTCCTTCTTTGAACCATATACCTCGCGCCATGAATATTGCCATTGTTGCATCATATTATTCATGCACTTGTGCTTCTAATGGTTATGTGCAAAACAAGAGAACCATCATGATGGATGATGTGTTTATCTACCATGCGCATACATTCTTTGCCTTGTTTTGTGCATGTGTAGGAAACTTGGACCTCGTGTCACGTGAGTTGACCATTCGAGCTCTTGAGAGCGAACCACCTCCTACCACGACGATTCTACATCGCACTTGCTTGTACTTCGGCATTGTGAAGGATGCACGAGGACACGCTTTCAAGGTGACATCTTTGTTGAGCATGGATATTGCGGATCATACTACTTGTGTTGCTTGCACCATGAGACTTATTGTTCATCTTGGACCACTTGATTGCACACATATTAGAGATCTTGCTTCGACTTGTCATTTTCACCGTTCCATGCATCATGATATATATGCCTTGTGTGTTGCATCCAATTCTTGGATTACTTGCTCCTCTCATATGTTTGGTTGCAACAATGTCATCACTTCACATATGCCATGTCCCATTGATTGCTACATGCTTGCCTTGATTGCCTCACACATGATGAACAATTTCTCTTTCCATCGTGTTGAGTGCCACATGATATTCAATACACCCCATGCACATTATGCTTGGATTGTCTTGCACTTGAACCATGTGTTTAGACACTTCATTCTATTTGGTGTTGATATCTTTACTTGTGCTCGATTGATATGATTACATGCCATGTCACAATCCTTTGTCACACCATATGCTTTGCATGATGACAACACTTGTTTGGTGACTCACCTCTCGAATGCTTGGTTTTGCACTAGCGCTAACCACATTTGTTTTTCCAAGTGTTTGTTGTCCTTACTCCTTTTGAAGGAATCACAAGACGGTGCGACATTGGAGAGTGCCTATTTCAAGCTTCAAGATGACACGTACTTGGTGAACGTCCACTTCTACACAGCGAAGCCATCTCTTTCCCATGGTGATTTGGTTTCCGATCCAAGGTCGGATCTTTCCCAAGGGAGGGGAGATGATGCGGAGCATCCTATGGACATCACCATGTCAAGAGTCTGTTTGGCGAGTGACACGTGCGACATATACTTTACATACCCAAAGGTGAATCATCTCCTTTACACGTGCTCGCCTGACCCCTTCGAGGATGGTATACTACTTGACACTCCACTCGTGTGCATGCATAAGTATTGCCGGAACACTACGGACGACGAGGAGGAGTGCAAGCGCCAAGGAACAACTACACCATCCGCGAGGGAGGCCTGGAAGTGACGACGGAAGAAGACGGAGCTGCTGAAGCTACAACAGCTGGACATCCAGGCCAGAGGCCGGACATCCGACGCCTGGGCAGACACGCAGGGGCTGCCCCAACAGACGGCCAACGGCATCAGCGGCCGGACATCCGGCGCCAGCCCCGGACATCCGGCCTCGGCCCCGGAAATCCGGACACCGCCGAACCCAAGAGCAACAAGACCAACTCCGCCAGCCCGGACATCCGGCCCCTCCAGTCCGGACATCCGGTCCAACGCTCGGACGTCCGGCCTCCCCTGCCTGCGTGCAGTGTATCTGGGCCGAGGCCCATGTACCCCTTCGCCCCTTAGACTATATATACTCCCCCTCTACCTACGTTTTAGGGTTAGCGTTGTGATAGCTCATTTGAGAGATAGAGCTACGCTCATCCATATCGGATCTACTCCATTAGAGAGACCGCGGCCTCTACGGAGAAGATCCCTTTGGATTCAAGCCCCCTTTCTAAGGGAAGATCCCCCCGTGGATTCAAGACCTCCTCATGGAGAAGACCAGTTACCTCTTGTATCGTTCGTTGTTGACTTTGGATCTTGTATCTCCCTTTGTGTTCATGGATCTAGCGCATGTGTGATCATTCTTGTTGGTTTGAGTGTTCTCTTGTGTTCCACTCGTTTCCTTCCTCGTGTTCTTCGTGTTCATCGCGGGATTCGCTCCTTTAGTGAAAGATCGGGCCACTAGGGTTCTACCCTATATCATGTCCCCTCCTCGGGACTCCCCCCAGGTGCAACCAGGGACCAACATCTTCCTTCTGGTCCATAAAAAATCTCCGTAAAGTTTGTGGCATTTGGACTCCGTTTGATATTGATTTTCTGCGATGTAAAAACATGAAAAAAAACAGCAACTGGCACTTGGCACTATGTCAATAGGTTAGTACCAAAAAATGACTATAAAATGGTTATAAAACATCCAAGATTGATAATAAAACAGCATGGAACAATCAAAAATTATAGATACGTTGGAGACGTATCAGATTACTATAAGGGCATATTTCTCCCTAAGTGATTTTGGTGATTGATGACAATGCATTTGCGGACTAATCGTGTGCATTGAGCATTTCTGATATCTCATGTCTAGGCACAAGACGATTCGGTGCCCCTCGGAACCTATTGAAGACGGCATTTCTCTATGTTTCTTTTCGGTGGATTTGAGTCGTAGGAAAGCCATACTATTAAGAGGGGGTCTGCTTTGGAAAGGTTAGGGTGGAATCAACATGTACACATCTGTTCCTTTGCACCACCTTTCCTTGCTTCATTGGAGCACCGGTTGTTCCCCTTGTTGTTGCAAAGATGAAGGCTTTCTAGTGTTGCTGATCCATGGCGTGCCGCAGCTGCCCACGGTAGTACCGCCCATGGCAGCGGTGTACCGCAAGAGGGGTAGTACCGCTCCTAGCACGCGGTAGTACCGTGGCCTCTGGCCCAGATTAGTGGTGTGAGCGGAAGTAATTTTTACTTCCGCGCCCTACGCGGTAGTACCGCTCCCTGTGAGTTGTAGTACCATGTCGGATTTTTGCATTGACCGAAACTCAACGGAAGTAGTCACGAATGTAATTTTATTAGTCCGTGCCTTCCCAGCCCTGGATGAGCCCTGCCTTGCGGTATTACCGCAAGGGTGAATGGTAGTACCACTCCAGCGGTTCTACCGTTCATTGCCTTGTGCAACAGGGCCTCACCTGGCTCCTGCCGCGCGAGCGGTAGTACCGCAACTCCCAGCAGTAGTACCGCAAGCCTGTGCGGTAGTACCGCGTGTATGTGCGGTAGTACCGCATGTCGCGAGCTGAGTAGGTGGGTAACGGTTGGATTTTTCCTCTCACTATATACGGGGGTGTTCTTCCCTAAGTTGACTACCTCTTCCTTTCCCAAGCTCCATTGTTGCTCAAAGCTCCATTTTCGCCCGATCTCTCTCCCTAGCCAATCAAACTTGTTGATTTTCTAGGGATTGGTTGAGAAGGCCCCGATCTACACTTTCACCAAGAGAAATTTGATTCCCCCTACTAATCCCTTGTGGATCTTGTTACTCTTGGGTGTTTGAGCACCCTAGATGGCTGAGGTCACCGCGGAGCCATATTCCATTGTGGTGAAGCTTCGTGGTGTCGTTGGGAGCCTCCAATTAAGTTGTGGAGATTGCCCCAACCTTGTTTGTAAAGGTTCGGTCGCCGCCTCCAAGGGCACCAATAGTGGCATCACGACATCTTGCATTGTGTGAGGGTGTGAGGAGAATACGGTGGCCCTAGTGGCTTCTTGAGGAGCATTGTGCCTCCACACCGCTCCAACGGAGATGTACTTCCTCTCAAAGGGAAGGAACTTCGGTAACACACCCTTGTCTCCACCGGCTCCACTCTTGGTTATCTCTTACCTTTACTTGTGCAAGTTTATATTGTGTTGTATCCCTTGCTTGCTTGTGTGCTTGTTGTTGTTGCATCATATAGGTTGCTCACTTAGTTGCATATCTAAACAACCTACTTTGATGCAAAGTTTAAATTGGTAAAGAAAGGCTAAAAATTGTTAGTTGCCTATTCACCCCCTCTAGTCAACTATATCAATCCTTTCAATTATTGTACCACTCTGGTGCGGACCGTACTCTGGTTGACCTACGAGGTTCAGTAGTAACTTGATATGAATTTCATGATCATCATCATTAACTTCCTCACTAATTGGTGTAGGCATCACTGGAACTGGTTTCTGTGATGAACCATTTTCCAATTCGAGAGAAGGTACAACTACCTCATCAAGTTCTACTTTCCTCCCACTCACTTCTTTTGAGAGAAACTCCTTCTCCAGAAAGGATCCATTCTTAGCAACGAATATATTGCCTTCGGATTTGTGATAGAAGGTGTACCCAACAGTTTTGTTTGTGTATCCTATGAAGACGCATTTCTCCGATTTGGGTTCGAGCTTATCAGGTTGAAGCTTTTTCACATAAGCACCGCCCCAAACTTTAAGAAACGACAGCTTAGGTTTCTTGCCAAACCACAGTTCATATGGTGTCATCTCAACGGATTTACATGGTGCCCTATTTAACATGAATGTAGCCATCTCTAAAGAATAACCCCAAAACGATAGTGGTAAATCGGTAAAAGACATCATAGATCGCACCATATCTAATCAAGTACGGTCACACCATTACGTTGTGGTGTTCCAGGTGGTGTGAGTTGCGAAACTATTCCACATTGTTTCAAATGAAGACCAAACTCGTAACTCAAATATTCGCCTCCGCAATCAGATCGTAGAAACTTTATTTTCTTGTTACAATGATTTTCCACTTTGCTCTGAAATTCTTTGAACTTTTCAAATGTTTTAGACTTATGTTTCAATAAGTAGATATACCCATATATGCTTGAATCATCTGTGAAGGTCAGGAAATAATGATACCCGCCGTGAGCCTCAACACTCATCGGACCGCATACATCAGTATATATAATTTCCAATAAGTCAGTGGCTCGCTCCATTGTTCCAGAGAACGGAGTCTTAGTCATCTTGCCCATGAGGCATGGTTCGCAAGCATCAAGCGATTCCAAAAGCCCATCAGCATGGAGTTTCTTCATGTGCTTTACACCAATATGACCTAAATGGCAGTGCCATAAATAAGTTACACTATCATTATTAACTTTGCATCTTTTGGCTTCAATATCAAGAATATGTGTATCACTACGATCGAGATTCAACAAAAATAGACCACTCATCAAGGGTGCATGACCATAAAAGATATTACTCATATAAATAGAACAACCATTATTCTCTAATTTAAATGAATAATCGTCTCGCATCAAACAAGATCCAGATATAATGGTCATGCTCAACGCTAGCATCAAATAACAATTATTCAGGTCTAAAACTAATCCCGAAGGTAGATGTAGAGGTAGCGTGCCAACGGTGATCACATTGACCTTGGAACCATTTCCGACGCGCATCGTCACCTCGTCCTTAGCCAATCTTCATTTAATCCGTAGCCCCTGTTTCGAGTTGCAAATATGAGCAACAGAACCAGTATCAAATACCCAGGCACTACTACGAGCATTAGTAAGATACACATCAATAACATGTATATCAAATATACCTTTCACTTTGCCATCCTTCTTATCTGCCAAATACTTGGGGTAGTTCCGCTTCCAATGACCAGTCCCTTTGCAGTAGAAGCACTCAGTTTCAGGCTTAGGTCCAGAATTGGGCTTCTTCCCGGGAGAAGCAACTTGCTTGCTATTCTTCTTGAAGTTTCCCTTCTTCCCTTTGCCCTTTTTCTTGAAACTAGTGGTCTTGTTAACCATCAACACTTGATGCTCCTTCTTGATTTCTACCTCCGCAACCTTTAGCATTGCGAAGAGCTTAGGAATTGTCTTTCCCATCCCTTGCATATTATAGTTCATCACGAAGCCTTTATAGCTTGGTGGCAGTGATCGAAGAACTCTGTCAATGACACTATCATTAGGAAGATTAACTCCCAGCTGAGTCAAGTGGTACCCAGACATTCTGAGTATGTGTTCACTGACAGATTGTTCTCCTCCATCTTGCAGCTAAAGAACTTGTTGGAGACTTCATATCTCTCAACTCAGGCATTTGCTTGAAATATTAACTTCAACTCTTGGAACATCTCCATGACATTCAAAATGTCTTTAAAGTCCCGATTCTAAGTTGTAAAGCATGGAACACTGAACTATCGAGCAGTCATCAGCTTTAGTCTGCCAGACGTTCATAATGTCTGGAGTTGCTCCTGCAGCGGGTCTTGCACCTAGCGATGCTTCCAGGACGTAATTCTTCTATGCAGCAATGAGGATAATCCTCAAGTTATGGACCTAGTCCGTGTAGTTGCTACCATCATCTTTCAACTTAGCTTTCTCTAGGAATGCACTAAAATTCAAGGGAACGGTAGCACGGGCCATTGATCTACAACAAGATAGATATGCAAAAACTATCAGGACTAAGTTCATGATAAATTTAAGTTCAATTAATCATATTACTTAAGAACTCCCACTTAGATAGACATCCCTCTAGTCATCTAAATGATCACGTGATCCATATCAACTAAACCATGTCCGATCATCATGTGAGATGGAGTAGTTTTCAATGGTGAACATCTCTATGTTGATCATATCTACTATATGATTCATGGTCGACCTTTCGGTCTTAGTGTTCTGAGGCCATATCTGCATATGCTAGGCTCGTCAAGTTTAACCCGAGTATTCTGCATGTGCAAAACTGTCTTACACCTGTTGTATGTGAACGTAGAGCTTATCACACCCGATCATCATGTGGTGTCTCGGCACGACGAACTATAGCAACGGTGCATACTCAGGGAGAACACATATACCTTGAAATTTAGTGAGGGATCATCTTATAATGCTACCGACGTACTAAGCAACATAAGATGCATAAAAGATAAACATCACATGCAATCAAAATATGTGACATGATATGGCCATCATCATCTTGTGCCTTTGATCTCCATCTCCAAAGCAACGTCATGATCTCCATCGTCACCGGCTTGACACCTTGATATCCATTGTAGCGTCGTTGCCGTCTCGCCAACTATTTCTTCTACGACTATCGCTACCGCTTAGTGATAAAGTAAAGCAATTACATGGTGATTGCATTTCATACAATAAAGTGAAAACCATAAGGCTCCTGCGAGTTGCCGATAACTTTTGCAAAACATGATCATCTCATACAACAATTTATATCTCATCACATCTTGACCATATCACATCACAATATGCCCTGCAAAAACAAGTTAGACGTCCTATACTTTGTTGTTGCAAGTTTTACGTGGCTGCTACGGGCTTCTAGCAAGAACCGTTCTTACCCGCACATCAAAACCACAACGATTTTTCATCAAGTGTGTTGTTTTAACCTTCAACAAGGACCGACTATAGTCAAATTTGATTCAACTAAAGTTGGAGAAATAGACACCCGCCAGCCACCTGTGTGGAAAAGCACGTCGGTAGAACCGGTCTCATGAACGTGGTCATGCAATGTTGGTCCGGGCCACTTCATCCAACAATACCATCGAATCAAAATAAGACGTTGGTGGTAAGTAGTATGACTATTATCGCCCACAACTCTTTGTGTTCTACTCGTGCATATCATCGACGCATAGACCTGGCTCGGATGCCACTGTTGGGGAACATAGCATGCAATTTAAAAAAAAATCCTACGATGATGCAAGGTCTATCTATGATATGCATAGCAATGAGAGGGGGAGAGTGTGTCCACGTACACTCGTAGACCAAAAGCGGAAGCGTTAGGTTAATGCGGTTGATGTAGTCGAACGTCTTCATGATCTAGTACCGAACATATGGCACCTCCGAGTTCAGCACACGTTCAGCTCGATGACGTCCCTCAAACTCTCGATCCAGCAAAGGGTCGGGGGGAATTTTAGTCAGCACGACGGCGTGGTGACGGTGATGGTTATGTGATCCGCGCAGGGCTTCGCCTAAGCACTATGACGCTATGACCGGAGGAGTAAACTGTGGAGGGGGCACCACACACGGCTAAGAGAACAATTGATCTACTATGGGGTGCCCCCTGCCCCCGTATATAAAGGAGGGGAGGAGGAGGCGGCCGGCCAGGAGGGGCGCGCCATGGGAGGGAGTCCTACTAGGACTCCACTCCTAGTAGGATTCGCTCCCCCCCCTTTCCTTTCTCACGGGAGGGGAAAAGGAAGGAGGAGAGGGAGAGGGAAAGGGTGGAGCCGCCCCCTCCCTAGACCAATTCAGACTGCCGTGGGGGGGCACCCCTTGCGGCCCTCCTCTCTCTCCACTAAGGCCCATCTAGGCCCAATACTTCCCCCGGGGGGTTTCGATAACCCCCCCCCCCCCCGGTACTCCGGTAAAATACCCGAACCACTTGGAACCATTCTGATGTCTGAATACTACCTTCCAATATACGAATCTTTACCTCTCGACCATTTCGAGACTCCTCGTCATGTCCGTGATCTCATCCAGTACTCTGAAAAAACTTCGGTCACCAAAACACATAAGTCATAATACAAATCGTCATCGAACATTAAGCGTGCGGACCGTATGGGTTCGAGAACTATGTAGACATGACCGAGACGCATCTCCGGTCAATAACCAATAGCGGAACCTGGATGCTCATATTGGTATGTACATATTCTACGAAGATCTTTATCGGTCAAACCGCAATAACAACATATGTTATTCCCTTTGTCATCGGTATGTTACTTGCCCGAGATTCGATCGTCGGTATCATCGTACCTAGTTCAATCTCGTTATCGGCAAGTCTCTTTACTCATTCCGTTGTGCATCATCTCGTAACTAACTCATTAGTCACATTGCTTGCAAGGCTTATAGTGATGTGCATTACCAAGAGGGCCCAGAGATACCTCTCCGATACTCGGAGTGACAAATCCTAATGATCTATGCCAACCCAACAAACACCTTCGGAGACACCTAGAGAGCATCTTTATAATCACCCAGTTACGTTGTGACATTTGATAGCACACAAGGTGTTCCTCCGGTATTTGGGAGTTGCATAATCTCATAGTCAAAGGAATATGTGTAAGTCATGAAGAAAGCAATAGCAATAAAACTTAACGATCATTACGCTAAGCTAATAGATGGGCATTGTCCATCTCATCATTCTCTAATGATGTGATCACGTTCATCAAATGACAACACATGTCTATGGTCAAGAAACTTAACCATCTTTGATTAATGAGCTAGTCAAGTAGAGGCATACTAGGGACACTTTGTTTTGTCTATGCATTCACACATGTACTAAGTTTCCGGTTAATACAATTCTAGCATGAATAATAAACATTTACCATGATATAAGGAAATATGAATAACAACTTTATTATTGCCTCTAGGGCATATTTCCTTCAATTTTTGTCTGCAAAAGAAGGGATTTTACCCAGTTAAAATTAAGCAACTCAATCTCATATTGTAGACCTCAATTGAATGACAGGGCTCCAAAATTAGGGAACTAAGTGAAGTTACGAGAGATAATCATTTCAGAACAAACTTTTTCAAGACGAATTCAGAGAAATTAAGAACAAAGACTAAGTAATAAACAGTTCCCTAACAATCACAAGGTCATCCCTTGTAGAATCAGTAGATACATCGAGAACACATGAAAAATGTAAACTAACACACCTTTCTGGCACCAGCTGTTTCCGTGGATCACCTTTTGTAACGCCCCGAGACCGTTGCGCCAGGTGTCTTCCAGTTATTCGCTGTTGTTGCCTTGTCATTTGCTTGCGTGTCATGCATTTTATATCATGTCATCATGTGCATCACATTTGCATACGTGCTCGTCTCATGCATTCGAGCATTTTTCCCGTTGTCCGTTTTGCATTCCGGCACTCCTATGTCCTCCGGCGCCCTATTTTGCCTCTTTTCGTGTGAGGGTGTTAAATGTTCTCGGTTTGGACCGAAACTTGCCAAGCGGCCTTGGTCCACTACCGGTAGACCGCCTGTCAAGTTTCGTGCCATTTGGACTTTGTTTGATACTCCAACGGTTAACCGGGGTACCGTAAAGGCCTCATGTGTGTTGCAGCCCAACACCCTTCCAAAGTGGCCCAAAACCCATCCAAACCCCCTCCATCCTCTCGGTCGTTCGATCACGATCGCGTGGCCGAAAACCGCACCTCATTTCGACTCTCCTAACTCCCTCTACCTATAAATATCTGTCTCCCTCCAAAATTCTCGCGTAGACAAACCCTAGATCCAACTCCCTCCGCGCCGCCGGACATGTCCGTCCGTGCCGGACGCGTCCACCGCCATCAGCCACGTCGCCCTGGCCAATGGTGCGCTGCCACATCGCTCCGCCGCCGCCACGTGCGCGCCCACCGCCCCGCGCCTCCCACCGGCCCGTGAGGCCCATGCCTGGCCCGCGAGCCCCGTTCCCTCGCCGTCGCCCGAGGCGCCCCGCGCCGCCGCCGCCGTCCTTCGTCGCCGCGCTGCCCGCCGCCCTCGGCCGCCGCGCCGGAGCGCCTCCCCGCCGGCGCGCCTCCCTGCCGACCTCGCCGGCGTGCCCTGCTCCGCCCTCCGCGTCGTCCGCCGTCGCCGTTCAACCACCACCGCGCCGCCCCGGCCAGATCCGGCCGCGGGAAGGCCAGATCCGGCACCCCCCTCGACGGCCCCTCCTCTCCGGCCATCTTCTTCCCTGGCTCCGGTGAGATCCGCCGCCACCTCGCCCGTTGACTTTTCCCCGAGGTGCTAATTTCCACCAAGTCCCGAGGATCTCAGTAATTTTATAGCCCTGTTCATCGCATCATAACTTTGCATCCGTAGCTCCGTTTTAGGCATGTAATATATCAAATTGTTCGTCTGGATGTGCTCTTCATTTCATTCCATTGCACCATGCCTGTTTGAGTCCATCTTGATGCCCTAAATGTTGTAGCAAGAGTGCTATGTTAGGTGCTGATTCTTATCAGTTTATGAGCATTTGTCATTTTTGCCATGTTTAATGTGTGCCTCATATGAGTATGAGCTCTACATGTGTTTTGTTATATGCCATGCCATCTTTACAGGGGTGTATGCCATGTATTTTTGTGATCAATATGGTGACTAGCACAAGCATGCAAAGTAGCTCTCGTGATGTTGCTGATTTCAGGGACTTAGAATTCTTCTAAGTCATTTCCCTGATGTTATTTTTATGTCATGTATTCTTGTTGCTACAGAGTGACCCATGCCTCTTTTGAGCATGTTCACTAAGGATGATTTTGAGATATTATTATGTTCTATCCTTCCATGTCTTTGTTTGCAATTATGGAGTACTCTAGCATGACTCAATCTTACTCTACTTTTGCTATAAAATGTTCCTGGCAGATTGTTTATGTGTTAAGCAATTTTGGCGAGGTTGTTGTAGTTGATCCTTACATGCTATGAGATTGCTCTTGCCATGGTTAGCTACTTTAACATGTCTTCTTGTTGGGTGTATTCTTATTTTGTCATGCAATGCCTTGTGTTGAGTGCATCAAGCTCGCAAACATGCCTACGTAACTCTGTTTTTGCCATGTCCAGTTTTCTGCTAAGTCTGAATCTGTTAACGAAACTTGCTATGTTTACATGGGTGCCATCATATCTTCTGATCCTTTTTGGCTTATGGTCAGTAAGGGACTTTTGTTATATGCTTTGAGTAGATTCATGCCATGCCTTTGTTTGCTATGTTCTGTTCCTATAGCATGTTGTTATCTTGCTCTAAACATTGCTTCCTGATGTTAATCTTGACATGTTGTTATCTTCACTAAGTCTATGAACCTGATATCTTTTGCACTTTTGCCATGCTTGTTTGAACCTGCTATTGTATGATTTAGCCGTAGCTCAGTGTTCATCTTTTGTCAAGCTTCTTGAATGGATCACTGCCATGTGCTTTGTTTCTATGTTGGAGTGCAGTAGCTTAGTTTCTTGTTGCATTCTTGATGGCATCATGCTGTTAATCGCAGTTTAGTGCCATTATTGTTTTGCTTGCCATTTGCAAACCGTGCATCCGTTTCTGGTGATCTTTATATCGATTTCGACAGAAATCAACTCATCTTTCTAGCGGCACTCTTGGTTTTCCAAGTTGATGCCTTGTTCAATATTTTTCTCCCGGAGCTCGCATATGCATTGCATATCACATCCCGCATATCATGCCATGTTTTGCACCATGTTGCTTGTGCATTGCACTGTGGTTGATTGTTGTTTCCTTTGCTTGTGTTCTTGTCTTGGGTAGAGCCGGGAGACGAGTTCGTTGTTCGAGGTACCCATTGAGTACGTTTACGAGGATCAAGCTTTCGTCTTCTCGGAGAACTTTGCAGGCAAGATGACCATACCCTCGAAATCACTTCTATCTTTGCTTACTAGTTGCTCGCTCTATTGCTATGTCTATGTTGTGATACCTACCACTTGCTATATCATGCCTCCCATATTGCCATGTCAAGCCTCTAACCCACCTTATCCTAGCAAACCGTTGTTTAGCTATGTTACCGCTTTGCTCAGCCCCTCTTATAGCGTTGCTAGTTGCAGGTGAAGATTGGAGTTTGTTCCATGTTGGAACATGTTTATTGTTGGGATATCACAATATCTTTTATTTAAATTAATGCATCTATATACTTGGTAAAGGGTGGAAGGCTCGGCCTTATGCCTGGTGTTTTGTTCCACTCTTGCCGTCCTAGTTTCCGCCATACCGGTGTTATGTTCTTTGATTTTGCGTTCCTTACGCGGTTGGGTTATAATGAGAACCCCTTGACAGTTTGCCTTAAATAAAACTCCTCCAGCAAGGCCCAACCTTGGTTTTATCATTTGCACTAACAACCTATCACCTTCCCTTAGGTTCTGCAGACTCAAGGGTCATCTTTATTTTAACCCCCCCCCGGGGGGGCCAGTGCTTCTCTAAGTATTGGTTCGAACTGAGTAGACTGCGGGGCCACCTCGGGGAAACTTGAGCGTTGGTTTTACTCGTAAGATGTCTCATCCGGTGTTGCCCTGAGAACGAGATATGTGCAGCTCCTATCAGGATGTCGGCGCATCGGGCGGCTTTGCTGGTCTTGTTTTACCATTGTCGAAATGTCTTGTAACCGGGATTCCGAGTCTGATCGGGTCTTCCTGAGAGAAGGAATATCCTTCGTTGACCGTGAGAGCTTGTGATGGGATAAGTTGGGACACCCCTGCAGGGTTTTGAACTTTCGAAAGCCATGTCCGCGGTTATGGGCAGATGGGAATTTGTTAATGCCCGGTTGTAGAGAACTTGAAACTTATCTTAATTAAAATGCATCAACCGCGTGTGTAGCCGTGATGGTCTCTTCTCGGCGAGGTTCGGGAAGTGAACACGGTGTTGGAGTTATGCTTGAACGTAAGTAGTCTAGGATCACTTCTTGATCATAGATTCTCGACCGTGCTTTGCTTCTCTTCTCGCTCTCATTTGTGTAAGTTAGCCACCGTATGTGCTAGTGCTTGCTGCAGCTCCACCTCACTACATTTTCCTTCCCATAAGCTTAAATAGTCTTGATCGCGAGGGTGTGAGATTGCTGAGTCCCCGTGACTCACAGATTACTTTCAAAACCAGTTGCAGGTGCCGATGATACTGTGCAGGTGACGCAACCGAGCTTAAGGAGGAGCTCGATGAAAATCTTGTTCATTGTGTTGTTTCGTTTCAGTTGATCAGTAGTGGAGCCCAGTCGGGGCGATCGGGGATCTAGCATTAGGGGTGGTCTTCTTTTATTTTGGTTCCGTAGTCGGACCTTGCTAGATGATGTAATGTTATATTCATATATTGTGTGAAGTGGCGATTGTAAGCCAACCCTGTATCTCTTTCTTATTCAGTACATGAGATGTGTAAAGATTACCCCTCTTGTGACATGCCTACAATGCGGTTATGCCTCTAAGTCGTGCTCCGACACGTGGGAGATATAGCCGCATCGTGGGTGTAACACCTTTGAACTGCGATTTAGCGAGTACTTCTACAGCTGATCGGTGGCTTGCAAACCACATTAGAATCGTTGAATTAAGGTGTTACGCAGTGTAAGAAGATTCCAAACCTTATAAAAACCAAATGTAGTGCAAGCATAGGAACAACCCCAGTAATTAAAATATGCTTTTTTGGACTGATGTAGTTCACAAGCAGCGCACGAAGCTTTACTGTCTACTTAAACACATATGGGGTTGGTCAGTCAGTCGCAGCCATATCACATCCACCGCAAAACACTCAACAATGTCTACCTAGCCCAATCAACAGATCAACCACAAAATCTTCTGTGAAGGGAAAGCTAGTAGAGAAAGGATATGAACCGTGACAAGGGTGGGAGCAACATCATCAGAAACAGCGGTTGCCAGCATAGCGGTCGGGTCGGGAGTTGATGCAACGACGACCATGAGACGATATCCCAACGCCAGTAACCAGCAGGAGAGATTCGACCGAACCAAGCTGAGTGGCGGGCATGCGAGAAACAGTAGTAGGCAGAACTTGGATGGGTGGCAGTGGAGCTCGCACCGCCGGCGATGGACATCGAGCATGAACGGCGCGGCGCAGCTCTAGCACCGACGGCACATCAGAGGTTGTGTGCGGACGGGTTGGCGATCTGTAGCACGTACAGGAGGTGGCGGAGCTTGTATGGGCGGCGGAGTGCGGATGGCTGGTCGAACGGGCGTGGTGGCGGGGCTAGCAGAACAAGTTCTTTTGCTCGCTATGTCCGTGGGTGCACTTCAGACGGAACGAGAGAACTGGGAAGAAGGTGGGACATGAGAAATCGACGGGGAATGAAACAAAAATCAACAGAGGAGGGAGGCGGACTGGCGGACAAAACCTAAGAGAAATGAGGTAGGGCGAAAAAAGGAACGCTGCGGGCGAAGGTTGGGTAACCGCCCCATGATTTTAGTAAGGATATGTACATAGGATAAATACTGATGTGGAGAAAAGAGAATTCATAAAAAAAAAGATTTTGTCTTCTCTTATTTAAGAGATGATTTCAGGCATATATAATGGTTGATAAGATAGTCTTATCTTAAGTTTTGCATGTAATTTAGAGATGACAAAACAAAATGTCTACAATGAGTCATCTCTTAGCATTATCTCCAATAATTAGCTATTCCCAAAAACGTGGTGAGACATATTATGCTAAGAGATCATCTCTTGTCTTCTCTTAAATAAGAGAAGACAAAACTTTTCTTATGTTTTCTCTCTCACCCACTCATCATTTATCCTATGTTGCATTCCTAAGATAGAACCATTGTACATGCCCTATATGTCTCATCATGTTTTTAGGAATAGCTAATTACTAAAGATACTACTAAGATATAACCCATCGTAGACATATTTTGCTGGCATATCTAAATTACATGCAAGGCTTAAGATAAGACTGTTTTATCAACCATTGTACATGCCCTAACTACCTTCCAATTGTACCAGTATGTAAAACTTTTTGTAAGATCCATTCGCACGAATAACATTACTCTTTTGTGTTTTGCGCAATTGCACGTTTTATTTGTCGTAATTGTGTGCAATTGCATATTTTATCTATTGTAATTGCGTGCAATTGCACATTTATTTTGGTGCAACTGAATTTTTATGTGAAATCTGAAATTGAACATTTTAAATGTTCTTTTGGGTTTTGGGTATGTGCTAATTCCCAGGAGATACTACTCTGTAGCTGGTACGGTTGGCTCCTTCACCATTCCTGGCCTCCCCTGCTTCTCCTTGCCACCGTCAGCGATGTCCGCGTTATACACGTACATCCGGCACACGGCGAAGAAGACGAGGAGGTTGGCGCAGTTGAGCACGGCGAAGAAGGCGTAGTAGAGGTCCAGCCGCGAGGCGTTGAGGTTGTTCTGGATCCAGCCTCCATGTCCTCCTCCGCGCCGCCGCGTGACGCGCGACACCGTCGACAGCAGGAAGCTGCTGAGGAAGTTGCCGACGCCGAGGCTGATCATGGCGTAGGACGTGCCGAGGCTCTTCATCCCCTCGGGCGCCTGGTCGTAGAAGAACTCGATCTTGGCCACCTCCAGGAAGGCGTCGGCGACGCCCATGAACACGAACTGCGGGAGCAGCACGAAGATGGAGAGCGGGACCATCGTGCCCCTGCTGTCGAGCACGCCGTTCTCGCGCGCCACGGCCAGGCGGCGCCGCTCAGTCGCCGACGCGACCACCATGATCGCGATGTGGAGGACGAGCCCGACGCCCATCCGCTGGAGCAGCGAGATGCCCCGCGGGTTCTTTGTCAGGCGCCGCGTGCAGGGCACGAAGAGGCGGTCGTAGAGCACGACGGAGACGAGCATGGAGACGGTCACGAACCCCTGCAGGCTCGCCGGCGGGATGTCGAAGCCGCCGACGCGCCGCTCCAGCGTCGTGCCCTGCTTCACGAACAGCGTGTTGATCTGGGCCAGCATCGCGCTCGGCACGAACGTGATGAACAGCACGGGAAGCATCTTGAGCATCTGCTTCGTCTCCTTCACCTGCGTCACCGTGCTCAGCGACCACCGCGACGTGCTCCCGGTCCCGGTCCTCACCGCCGCTTTGCTCAGCACACTGAAATTCGGCGTGTGGGGCAGCGAGGACGTCTTTTTCCTGTCGTAGTGCTCGGGGTCGAGCTCGTGCAGGTCGCGCGGGTCCGCGGGCGCCGGGACGCGGCACTTGCGGACGGCGGCGACGATGACCCCGGCCATCTTGGCGAGGGAGCTCTCGGGTGCTGTGTTTTGATTTTCGGTTTGTGTTTTTTTTTCGTCCTTGGCCGAAATGGGCGAATTTCGCGAATTTTAAATTTTTCGGCAAAATCTCGGACGAAATTTCAAAATCAAAATTTGAAAATTTGGCCAAAATTTGACCGAAATTTGGCCGAAATTCGGCCGAAATTCCAACAAGATTTGAAATAAAACAGGCCATAAATATAGCAGCGCAACAACCATCAGGTTTGATCATGTAAATTTCAGCAAATAAGCTCTAGGGATTAATAAAACTGCATCTGTCCAACATAACAGGCACACATTAGTTATAAAGTGGCCTCCAACATAACCCTTAACAATCCAACATCAGTTCAACCATCACAGCATAGTTCAGAGTTTAAATAGTCCGGTACAGCCAACAGACTTAAAGTATTACACATAGAAACAACAGCTCCAAAAGACAACTATCAAAGCATGACATTGAAACAGCAACTCCAAGCTTGCCTACATCCAAAAGCTTCTTGATATCCTTGGTTATTCTTCAAGTGTCATTTCTGGTTTAGAAAAAACAGAGGAAGGGTCAGGATGGAGGTAGTTCTGCATCAGAATTATTTTCTGTCACTTTGTGCATTAAAAATAAAATGGACTAACATGACAAGTGGCTAGTAGAACAATAGTCAAATTTATGCATGCTCATGAATCAAATAACAAATCTACTACATCAATATAGTTTTTTATTCACCAAAAAGCTTCAGGAGCAAAGGTTAAATGCCTCCATATACTAGAATAATGAATTCTAGTTTACGGTTTTTACTCCAGCACAACAAAACTCTAAGGATACAAAGAAAGCAACATAGACACAAACAGCCCACTGTTGGCTTGGACTAGCCATTTGTTAATTGTCATACAAAAGGAAAATCCACGATGAAAAATGTGAATCAAAATTCATGCATAAGCTCAAACATATTGCAGGACAAATACAGTGGTTAACATACCTATAAAACAGCAGCTCCAAGCTTGCATACATCCAAAAGCTTCTTGATATCCTTAGTTCTTCATGTGGCATTTCTAGTTCGTATAGAGAAAACAAAGAAAGGATCAGGATAGATGTAGTTCAACATCAGAATTTTCTTCTTCCACTTTGTGCATAATGAAATAAAATGGACTAACAGGGAGGTGTCTAGTGCAACAATAGTCAAGTGGTAACATTTCAGGACAACATAAATACATTGCTTAACATGACAAGAAGGCTAGGCATGGATAGAAAGTTTATACATCTAAGAAACTAGCAGCTCCAAGTAACTAAAATTTTCTAAGCAATTATCATGAATCATAAAACACTAGAAAGAAGATACTTGCCAGCAGATTTCTAAGCAGCGGGTATAGGCTGTTGACGCCCTTGGTCTTCTTCTTGACAAGCCGTACAGATCTACGGGTCTCCAAATTGCCATCTGTTGGTGGTGTGTCCTTTTCCACTTGAATTTGCGTCTCTTTTTCCACTTGCATTTGCGCCTCTTGCTGATCATGCATGGATGGAGCATCTTCCCCATCCTCACTCACCCCATCATTATCCTCACTCTCACTATCAACAAATACTTTCTCTTCAAAATCAATGACAAAAGAACAGCGGTCAGTTATGAAGAGTAGGTCACTAGGGAAGCAACCCTTGCTTACTTGGGTGTCCTCATATGAATGATAAACAAAACCAGTACAGCTTAATGCTCTAGTTTAGATACTAAGGAATAAGTAATTTAAATACAACCCGATGCTCTAGTTTGACAAAAAGACAAGTCAAAAACTATAATCTATTCTTGAGAAAGATACTGCGAAGCTTAGTTCTAGAACCATCACTTAATGGTACCGCTGAACATTGAAATTAACCATCGGTCAACATCTACTTAGTTAAATACACAACATAACTGAATTTTTATTGGACGTACTGTAGATCTAAATAAATTATCAATGCAAACATGAGATGCTTCTGCAAACATCCAAGCCAGTGGTTGGAGGTGATGAAAAAAACTTTAATATTGCACACAAGCATCATCTCAACAGCTCAAAAACAAGCACACAATCCAGATCTACGGAACGATTATATATTTTAGGATGTTCAGAATAACGTTTGTAACCCACTTTTTGGTTGGACCAAAATAAATATTACCAGATCGTGAGCATCCTTAGTGAATACCAGATGCATGTGTGTTTCAGATTCAGATTATATACCAAACTAAAACATTGTGAGACTCCTTGGTGACTACCGGATGCATGTATATTTCATATTAATAATCTCACTGTTGTACATTCAACTCATCAAGACTCACTTTTTCTTAACCCCGTATGATATATGCATTTGCCGAGCCATTTACCAGGGACCTCTCCTAAATCTAAAGCAACACAAGCAGACACAGATTATAACCAAGAAACAAAGCAACATCGATCTGAAATTGCTCAAGAACTGAAACTGCATACACGTACTTGGACGAGACAAATTGCTGAAGACTGAAACTGCATACACGTACTGAAACTGCATCAAGAACATTTGTACCTTTCCAGTCAAGCGGACGCCCTCCATGCTGCTGCCGCTGCCCCGTGCTACCGCCTCCGTTGAACTGGTCGGCTCGCGCTCCATCAGCTCCGTTGCCGCAGCCGCCGAGCACCACGCTGCAATCTTGGAGAAGGGCCGCAACCGCCGAGCTCCATTGCCACAGTCTTGGACAGGAAGTGGATGGGGTGGAGGCGAGGAGATGTGGAGGAGGGCCGGAGAAGTGAGGGCTTTGGCCGGAGATGTGGAGGAGGGTGAGGAGATGTGGCTTGTGCGCAGCGGCGGCGCCGCACACAGGAGGAGGGACAGGAAACGAGCGATTCTAGGGTTGGCTGTTTCGGTTTCGTGGTTTTGTCTCAGCTAGAAGGCTCTGGAAGCTGGGCCGGTCAAAAAAAAATTCAAACTGGGCCAAATTATTCGGCCGATAGGCCCATATATCGGGCCCTAGCGAGATGGCCGAAATTCAGCCAAAATTCGTTTTTTTCGGCCGAAAATCAAAACGCAG
The DNA here is from genome assembly GCF_018294505.1 of Triticum aestivum. Lineage (NCBI taxonomy): Eukaryota > Viridiplantae > Streptophyta > Magnoliopsida > Poales > Poaceae > Triticum > Triticum aestivum. Next base: position 229,832,570 of record NC_057800.1, read on the forward strand.
CTCGGGTGAGGTCGGCTTGTGGCGGTACAGGGGCGTTCCGGCGGTGAACACGGCGATGGAGACGGCGAGGCCGATGGTGGGGAGCGCGTAGCCGACGGTCCAGCCGATCTTGTCCTGGATGTAGACGAGGACGGTGTTGGCGAAGAGCGTGCCTAGGAAGATGCTGAACATCCACCAGTTGAAGAAGGAGAGCTTCTGCCGGCGCTCCCGCGGCTCGTGCTTGTCGAACTGGTCGGCGCCGATGGTGGAGATGTTGGGCTTGGTGCCGCCTGTGCCGACGGCGAGGGTGTACAGGGCCAGAAAGAACACGCCCAGCTGCAGGCTCGACGCCTTGCGCTCGCAGCTCGGGTCCGCCGTGCCGGTGCCGCACGCCGGCGGCTTCAGCGACGGCAGCGACACGGCCATGGTCAGCAGGCACATTCCCTGCGCAAAGTTTTTCATTTTCAGCGAGAGCTTTTGCCGGCGATCGGGCCGAGGTATGAAGGAAGGGAAGGACTTACGAGAAGGTAGATGGCGGAGGCGGCCATGAAGGTGCGGTAGCGTCCGAGGTGGGCGTCGGCGATGTAGGCGCCGAGGACGGGCGTGATGAGGCTGGTGCCGGCCCAGTTGGTGACGTTGTTGGCGGAGCGCACCGTGCCCTCGTGCAGCTCCCTCGTCAGGTACAGCACCAGGTTGGACGCGATGCCATAGTGCGCCATCCGCTCGAACACCTCGTACACTGCAGGTCACTTGGTCAGCCATGGCTTCTTCGGCGTTGCAGGCCAGGGATATCGGGCTTCTTCTTCCTTACGACCTTACGTGCAACGAAATGAAGGTTAGGCACGCGGAGCTTCCTTACCAAGAACGAAGGAGCAGGCTTTCCAGCCTCCTCGGTTGGATCGGATGACCGGGTTGCCGCAGAGGTCCGTCGTGCCGTCCTGCGTGTACTCGCCGCCGCCGGTCTCCAGCTGACGCCATTGGCACTTGTTAGGAGCCCTCCTAACCGGCCAGCCCATCCGTGGACAGCATATGGGCTGGGCTGGGCTGTGCACACGTTGAATCGTTGGCAACGAGGAGGGTATCCAGTGGATCATGAACGGCGGCGGCGGCTTCCTTTCCTTCTTCTTTCTCTCGCTCTCCATTTCTGTACTTTAGCCAGAGCTTATAATTCGCACTTGTATCTCGAATTTCCCTGTGCATGTAATAGATCGAGAGAGTATCTACCAGTACCCTAACAGCTGGTATCAGAGCCAGGCCACCACCCTTTCACTCCTCAATTTTCCCCAATTTTTTTCGTCCACACCCGATTCCTCCGTTCCACCGGGGACGATGCCATGCCCGCCGTCAAACCATCAGAGTGGGATGCCATGTCTGCTAAGGAGCAGTTGTTGTGGTATCTGGAGAGGTTATGTGCTCAGGCAGACGAGATGAGCTCAGTGTTGGGTATTGCACGAGTGGGTGACCCTCCCGTGGTCACCTCGCTTGTCGATCCGGCGGCCTCAACCACGACGGACGCCTCACCTACGCCCGTCCCTGACGTCTCCGGCTCCACCACCAAGCCCCAGGAAGTGCTCGAGGTCATCCACGACGCGCCCCCTGCTTGCATCGTGATGGCGCACATCACCTGTTCGACGGATGGCCTGAACCAAGTTGTCGCCACCAATAGCGTCGACAAGGTCACCATCGTCTACCACGAGTCCGTCGTCGACCTCAGCGACAAGTTCGGCGTCCTTACCATTCCTGTGATGGCCAGCATCAACCCGCCACTCCACGTCTAGGTTCCGTCACGGAAGTCCGTCGCCGACAGCACCCGCGGCGTCGTTGTTGCAGGACCGGACGAGTACACACTCGTGGCGGCCACTCCAGACGTCGCCCTCGAGCTTGCCGTCCTCTCAAGCGTCTCCTTCCCCACCAACAAGGTCCATGAGGTCCTTGTTGTCTCCCGCAGAGCATCCCCTGTCTACATCAGCATGACGCCTTTCTCCTGTTCGACAAAATGCTCCAACCAAGTTGGTGCCACTTCGTTCCCATCTCCAGTCACGACGGCGTCGCTACTCCCAGCAGCCACACATGAGCTCGTCGCCGACCTCGTTTGTCCTGCCACCAAGACTGTCAATTCGATGCAGCTGTTCCAGAAGCATGACTTGGACATCTCGCCATACCCAAGCCACCAAGGCCTGCTGCTACGGCCGATGCCATGGCCATCATTTGCAGTCAGTGTGCCATCAGAGGTCCCATTGAAACTTCTCGGTGACTACTTCTGTTTATGGCCTTCATACATGGACATTCAGGGCACATCCATTCCAGTTTGTCCAATTGCTTGATATGACTAGTAGCACCTTTCCTATGGAATCATGTCACGCTGGAGAACTTGTGGGCAATTACAATGTACACTGCATCCGGATAACCTCTATCGAGCCCTTGTGCTTATGGTCTTTGCAACAGAACAATGTTGGTTCCTGTCACCGTAAGCACGCCAAGCTATTTTCTTACAGTAAACAGTGGCCTTCGGAACGCTGTACATGCAGTATTATTCTTGCTCTGGGAATGCATCATCCTGGTCTTGCTCCTATGGCTGTACATCAGTTTCGGCGTGCGAAGAAACACAATGCTTGGAACACGACGAGCATTTTTGGTTTTCAGTTAATACAGTGTGACCCAGTGCTATCTTTTGATCTAGCTAACATCACTGAACAAGGGCAGCACACTTTCTTGGTTTCCGCTGAGCCAAGCAATTGTTGTGAGGCTGGATCAAAGAGAGTGAAATTCAACACTCTGTCTGTTTTCCCTAATTGATCTAAACATTTCAAATGGAAAGTTGCATGGACACTTAGTTCCAAGAGGAAAACATCTACTAGCAGGCCTTGTCTTATGCCATGGTCGTCATTTGCTTCCTCTCCTGAAGAAGTGATTCTGAAGCATACAGGGCTGCTACCGCAGGTTACATATGCGATGCAGTATTTATCTCATGATCTGAATTCTTGGAGAGCATCCTTGAGGCATTTGCCAAGTGCGCGACTGAAACCATGTACTTATGAGAAGTTGGCTTGTTGGATCCCCATGGCGCTGAGAGATATGCCAGTCCTGAGTCAGCCGATAATGCAATTTATGGGTGATCTGAACCTGGGTGTTGTGGTATGGCGTCTACTTGTGACGCCCCCGATTTAATCGTACACTAATCATGCACGCAAATGTGTACGATCAAGATCAGGGACTCACGGGAAGATATCACAACACAACTCTACAGATAAAATAAGTCATACAAGCATCATAATACAAGCCAGGGGCCTCGAGGGCTCGAATACAAGTGCTCGATCATGGACGAGTCAGCGGAAGCAACAATATCTGAGTACAGACATAAGTTAAACAAGTTTGCCTTAAGAAGGCTAGCACAAACTGGGATACAGATCGAAAGAGGCACAGGCCTCCTGCCTGGGATCCTCCTAACTACTCCTGGTCGTCATCAGCGGGCAGCACGTAGTAGTAGGCACCTCCAGTGTAGTAGGGGTCGTCGTCGACGGTGACGTCTGGCTCCTGGACTCCAGCATCTGGTTGCAACAACCAGAAAGAAAGGAAAGGGGGAAAAGGGGGGGGAGAAAGCAACCGTGAGTACTCATCCAAAGTACTCGCAAGCAAGGAACTAAACTACATATGCATGGGTATATGTGTAAGGAGGCCATATCAGTGGACTGAACTGCAGAATGCCAGAATAAAAGGGGGATAGCTAATCCTGTCGAAGACTACGCTTCTGGTCACCTTCGTCTTACAGCATATAGAAGAGAGTAGATTGTAGTCCTCCAAGTAGCATCTTCAAGTAGCATATCCAAGCAGCATCTCCAAGTAGCATCGCATAGCATAACCCTACCCGGCGATCCTCTCCTCGTCGCCCTGCGGAAAAGCGATCACCGGGTTGTATGTGGAACTTGGAAGGGTGTGTTTTATTAAGTATCCGGTTCTAGTTGTCATAAGGTCAAGGTACAACTCCAAGTCGTCCTGTTACCGAAGATCACGGCTATTCGAATAGATTAACTTCCCTGCAGGGGTGCACCACATAGCCCAACACGCTCGATCCCATTTGGCCGGACACACTTTCCTGGGTCATGCCCGGCCTCAGAAGATCAACACGTCGCAGCCCCACCTAGGCAAAACAGAGAGGCCAGCACGCCGGTCTAAACCTAAGCGCGCAGGGGTCTGGGCCCATCGCCCTGAGCACACCTGCACGTTGCGTACGCGGCCGGTGAGCAGACCTAGCAACCTCCATTACAAAGGAAGTTGCGTTAACGCAGTCCAACCCGGCGCGCGCCGCTCCGTCGCTGACGTCTGAAGTGCTTCGGCTGATACCACGACGTCGGGATACCCATAACTACTCCCACGTAGATGGTTAGTGCGTATAGGCTCGTAGCCAGACTCAGATCAAATACCAAGATCTCGTTAAGCGTGTTAAGTATCCGCGAACGCCGAACAGGGCCAGGCCCACCTGTCTCCTAGGTGGTCTCAACCTGCCCTGCCGCTCCGCCACAAAGTAACAGTCGGGGGCCGTCGGGAACCCAGGCCCACCACTACCTGGATGGAGCCACCTGCCCCTTCAGCCCCCAACTCCGAATAGTATCACAGGTAATGTAACAGTGTAAAGTATATAGTATATGCCCGTGATCACCTCCCGAAGTGATCACAGCCCAGTAGTATAGCATGGCAGACTGACAAGAATGTAGGGCCAATGATGATAAACTAGCATCCTATACTAAGCATTTAGGATTGCAGGTAAGGTATCAACAGATGTAGCGACAATGTCAGGCTATGCATCAGAATAGGATTAGCGAAAGCAGTAACATGCTACACTACTCTAATGCAAGCAGTATAGAGAAGAGTAGGCGATATCTGGTGATCAAGGGGGGGGCTTGCCTGGTTGCTCTGGCAAGAGAGAGGGGTCGTCAACTCCGTAGTCGAACTGGTCAGCAGCAGCGTCGGTCTCGTAGTCTACCGGAGAGAAGAGGGGGAAGAAATAATGAATACAGAGCAAACAAAGCATCACAAAATATAACAAGGCAATACGCGGTGTTCGGTGTGCCCTAACGCGGTAGTAGGTAATACCGGTGAAGGGGGGAAAACATCCGGGAAAGTATTCCCGGTGTTTCGTGTTTTCGGGTAGAGGAGCCGGAGGGGGAAAGTTGCGGGTTCGATAGGTTAGGGGGGTGTGGCGGACGAACGGACTGCGTATCCGGAATCGTCTCGTCGTTCTGAGCAACTTTCATGTTGAAATTATTTTAATCCGGATTACGGATTAAAAGATATGATTTATAAAAGATTTTATTAATTTCTGGAATTTTAATTAATTATTTAATTAATTTCGAAATTGCATTTATGACATCAGCATGATGTCATGCTGACATCATCAGTCAACAGGGTTGACTAAGTCAACCCGGACAGGTGGGTCCCGCATGTCATTCACTATTAACTTATTAACCTAATCAAAGTTTAACTAACCTTAGTTAATTAAGTTAATTAATGATTAGTGTTAATTAATTCAGAATTAATTAGTTTAATTAATTACCCAATTAATTTAACTAATGATTAGGGTTAATTAATCCGGAATTAACTAGATTAATTAATTGCTTAATTAATTAATTAATTAATTAATTAGCTAATTAATTTAATTCATTTCTATTTCCATTTTAGCTTCTGTTTTTATTTAAAACGTTCTTTGTTTTTTGTTTTTTTTTGTTTTTTTTTATTTGGGGGTGGGGGTGGGGCCCCCACGTCAGTGGCCTGAGGCCAAACGGGCGGTGGGTGCGGGCGACGCGGGCGTTGCCCGAATCGGGCACGAACCAGGGCCGGTCGGGGCGCGACCCAGGGGCGGATCGGGGGCGCCCGAGGCACGGGGCCGGCGCGGCCGAGGCCACGACGCGGCCGCCGGCGGCGAGCGACGCCGGCGAGTCGGGGAGGGCGAACGGGGTGGGGGCTCGGGCCGGGGCCGAGCGTCGTGCGCGGGGGGGGGGGAACGAGGCCTCGGTCGGGGGGGGGAGCGAGGGGCTCGGGCCGAGCCGGCGACGGGGCCGGTCGGGGGCCACGGCGACGAGCGGGAGGGAGCCGGAGGGGGGCGTCGGTGCGGCGCAGAGGCCGGAACCGACGCCGACGGGGGAGGGGGAAGAGAGGGGGCGAGAGGGGAGCCTCACAGGGGGAGGCAGGGGCTCGGCCGGTGGGCTCGATGGGGGGCGGGGAAGACCGTTGGGGAGGGGGTCGGGGGAGCGCGCCGGCGACGGGGCGGCGAGGCCGAGCCGCGGCGGCGGAGGCCGCGCGGGCTCGGGGGGGCGACGGAGGGGAGGGAGGGGAGCCTCCGGGCGGCGTCGGAGGAGGAGGGGAGGCCCGGGGCCGCGGTGGGCGGCGGGGGTCGGCGGCGAGGTGGGAGTGGCGCGGCGGGGTGGTCCGGTCGGGGGGGTGGTCTCCGCCCCCGATCCGATCGGGGAGAGGAGAGGGGCGAGGGGGCGCGGGGGGGGGGGGAGCGCGGTCGGTGGCTAGGGTTGGCCGCAGGGGTGGGGGGGGGTTCTGCGGCCGGCGGCTGGGCCGGTGGGTCGGCCCATGGGGGGGGAGGGGAATGGGCCGAAAGGGGGAGTGGGGAGGGGGCCGGCTGGCTGGGCCAGGGGGGGGGGTTATCCCCCTCTCTTTTATTTTGCTTTTCATTTATTATTTTCTTTTTCTGTTATTGGTTTATTTAAAATGCTCTGGCATTTTGTAAAAATTATTGCACCCCACCAATATTAGGTTAGTTATTTTAGAAAACCCCGGAACATTTTAGAACTTATTTTCGGAACTCGTTATCATTTGTTTTAGTTTTAAATTTTGTTTTAGGACGGGTCCGAATTAACGAGAGGTTATTTAACCGAACCGGGACGATTACTGTAGCATAACCACCCGGGCGTTACAAATCTCCTCCACTACAAGAAATCTCGTCCCGAGATTTAAGAGGGGGACTAAGGGGGAAGGTCTGGTTATGAAATCCTAACGAATCTTCTTAGTCTTGGTTCGTCTTCTCGAAGAGGTCGATCCATAACGTTGATGTCTCCATACCACGGCTTCAGGTCCTCACGATGAAGTCGTCATTTTTTTTTTGAGTTTTCATTGTACATATGAAGGACAAGGGGTAACTTTGGAAAAACAGACCTCTGCAAGGTTGACTATCTGGTTGATAACATCGGGGATGGTGGCGGAAAGTAACTCTCAAATTGTAATTTAAGAAAACACCGAGAGCAAGTAAGACGGTGCAATAAGAAGTTTCGAGAGGATAGGCAATCGTTCATTGCCTGAAGCAGAGTGTGAAAGGGGTTCAGAGCAACGGGAATAAGTATTGTGTCCGATACCAGAATAGATCAACAGGCAAGTGGCCCGTGAATTACATACAAAGTCAAGCACGAGGAATAACTTTGACATCAGGTTGTACAGAAGAGTCAGGTTTCGATCCTGTGAAACTGTGGGTTATGGGCCCACCATGTGGTTAAAAGTAGAAGGTTGGTGACATCTTGCACGATCATGTAAGCAAGGCATGTTAGAGGAGAGTCTGAGGGTCATGTCGGCAACAACATAGGTACCAAGGGCGAGGGACGAAGAGAACCATTTTCCTGCTCGTTGAACGAGGCGGACCATTAGGCAAGGTTCTCGTCCATCGGTGGATACCGGAATGTCATCAATAATACTAACAGGGTCTTGCTGACAGAATTGTACACCGAGGTGCTTACTAAAGCAGTGACTTATTATTGCTTAAATCATATAAACCTCAAGAAGGTTAAACATAACAATGGAAAGGAAAATGTGTTTAAACACATATTTCAAGGGTATATCCCTTCCAAGGACAAGCGGAGCATGATATCCATGACAGGATAAAAAGTAGAAACCGTTTAGGTAAGGGGGGAGGAATTTGATGACTATACCCATATAGCGGTGTTTGGATAATTGATAAATAAAATTTAGCATCGTGCTTCAAATGTTCCTGTTGAAAATCGGAGTACCATTGACATGCTTCGAGATAGCATTGACATGGTCTTCAGGTGAAGATCAGACTTTGGAAACACGAAGGATCCATCAGGAATAACTAGTAGAATAAGTCTTACAATTTCCTCATGGATGAACGGATAACCTTGCTGAAAAGGAATCTATAATGATAGGTCCTCCAGCCAGGGGGGGGGGTGCTAGGCATGACATCATGTTACCGGGTCATCAAAGGATCAACATCATAACTCTTGGAAAGTTGTCCCAACCATCATATCTGACCGAGATTCAGATCCGATTGGTGTCAGGATACATCAGACTTAGGATACCTGAGAAGAAAAGGTGCAACGCAAATTGACGAGATGACATTGTAAGATTCTCGGGGAAATGAACTATGAAGTGATTTCCGTTAACAAGAGTCCATCATTAACCCAAGGAGAGGACAAGGAGGTGTCTGGTGAACCCAACGGCAATTCGCCGAGATTCCCCAAAAGATGGATTTCCACCATTAAGTGAACAAGGAGATAACATTTGCCAAATCAAATGATATAAGGAAGTATGCGCGAGGAAAACATACACAAATAAACATTGGTTGAAATGTGCGCCCGAAATATGGGTTGGGTTGCACGACCAATGTCAGAATGGTGATTCAATTAACGAAGGACTTAGAATGAACTATCGCCCATTCACTTCAAAGCAATAGGGTTGCTAGGAGTTTAGAATTCACACGTCATAGCTCCAATGTCGGTATTCCGGTTGAAAACAATACGAGGACCAAGGAATGAACGAAGATGGCAAGAAGTATTATGATATCAAGAATTATTAAGAGGTGGTGAAATCCTCACCACATTCTTGACAAAAAGAGATGGTAATACTTCCGAGGTAAGGAAGATCAATTGCTGGACAGCAAGGAACTCAAGGTATAACACCAAACATGAACAAGCTTGTGTTGGTGGGAAGGCAATAAAGTGGTCGATGATAATACAATTCATCGAGGCAAGGATGGTATTTCTCATCATGAATCCAATTGATATCCTGGATGAGCTCAGAATGTTGACGATCTCGAAACCTTTGTCGCGAGAGTTCATGAAGATGTAATCGATCGGCGACGACATCAAGTCAAAGTAATGATGAAGTGAAAGGTTATAGGAACCAAGGGTACGACACAAACTCGAACTCAAGCTTGTTGGTTAAGGTGAAAGGATATGACGAGGAAAATCGACGTAAGGTTAGTTCATCGTCGAAAATTTGTGCTCCGAGAATAAGGACCAGGTAGCACCGTTAGAATCGTCACGACAATGATATAGCCAAACAGGCTAGGAATGGCGTGATCGGGTACAAACTCGTACTTATAGAAGCTTACTGAAGAGTTGTTGAACCGTAGTGCGGTCTCGGTTCATTTATCGGTGTCTTTGAGTGTTTAATAACTCAGAGCCCGTGAAAAATTGGAATCAGTGGGAAGGTAGTACTTGATGAAGAGCTCATAAGAAGTTATGCAGTTCCATGATAATCTCGAGATACCAGGGGGGTAATACTCAACACAAGATCAAAGTAAAGGTTGGACTGGTGTACCGATCCATAGAAGACAAATGTTTTAACTTGTCCGAGAAATGGAATCAAAGAAGAACAATCATGGTCGGAACCACGGTTGCAAGGGATCAATTCACAGATACCATATGTTAGCTATCAAGGAAATAGTTATTATTACAAGAAGCTTCCATGATAGGATATACATCGCGTCCATGGGCATGAACACAAAGTTCAAGGTCGACTCCCACTTCCTCAATGCATAATCTTCCATTCACCTCTCGTATTTCGAAGATGACATTAGTTGTTGAAAGTTTTACCTGGTGCAATACCAGATAAGTATGACTCGTGAAAACTTTCGGGTTCACACGGTTTAGAGAAGGCATATGTTCAACCCATAGGGGCTTCTTAGAAACATATACCACAAGTTTCCAGAGTAAATAACACAAGCCCGAAAGCAGAGCATGGTTGGCCAAGCAGAGGATACAACTTAACAAGGGCGTCATGTATAAGGGGAAGAACTCACAAAGGGTTCAAATGTGAAGGACACTGTCGGATAACAATCCAACAAAGGACTTGATAGTCCACAAAGGACCTGATATGAGTATCGGTACTCAACCAGAAGAGGAAGGAATGCAAATGCAACAAGTTATGGAATCATCTGAATAATTCAAAGCTTAAATAAAAAGGAATTATGATTTCCACAACAAAGGATCAGAAACAGACGTTCTGATCAAGGATGGATCAATTGAATATACCAGAGGCACAATCGACGACAGATAGTTTGGTCGAGAACCAGCTCATGTTTGAAAAACGTCTGAGCTGGAGAGATAATTTAAAAGGATCATCTGATGATTACTTGCATTCGCCACATATTGAGTCAACAGACTCAAAATGATAATGACAAGGAATGTCAATAAGATTTCTATACTTATGGGATTATTCATAATGAAAGCAAACAAGAAATTCCAGAGCAATAGGTTGCTGAGGATTTTTGGAATATCGGGTGGTATTTCAAAGACTTTTGTGTAACACATAAACAACTGGGGGATGAGCGGATATTCTATAAATGCGAGAATTAACCGTAGGGGTATTCAAGTGACAAGAACAGCAAGGCAGTAAGCTCAAGGGATTATCGAAACCACGACGAGTTTTTCAGGGTATCTTGTAATAACAAGACCAACTGGGGATGATATAAGAATAACAACTGTAAGTAGTTACCCATAAGGGTTGACGGTGGAAGGGGAATTGCAAACGCGATGAACACAAGTTCTCGGCCTAACAGCGGAAAGTATCTTCAGGGTCTTCACGTGCAGCAGACGATCGTCAATAATAAGGGGCTCTCCGGGTGAAAATGATAACGAGATCCTAATGTTAGATTTAGTAAGATTCATTTAACCCGAATAGAAGAGATGTCAGAGTCCCAGAGTATAGGTCGAGGAATAAAAGATCCTACTACCACCCGATGGCGACGTGGGCCCATGGGCCACACAGCCATGTTAGTAAAAGTTTTTCAACGACTAGACTCGACTTCGGCCAAGGAGTTGGAAAGGGGGATTCCTACAGGCAGTCGGCTCTGATACCAACTTGTGACGCCCCCGATTTAATCGTACACTAATCATGCACGCAAATGTGTACGATCAAGATCAGGGACTCACGGGAAGATATCACAACACAACTCTACAGATAAAATAAGTCATACAAGCATCATAATACAAGCCAGGGGCCTCGAGGGCTCGAATACAAGTGCTCGATCATGGACGAGTCAGCGGAAGCAACAATATCTGAGTACAGACATAAGTTAAACAAGTTTGCCTTAAGAAGGCTAGCACAAACTGGGATACAGATCGAAAGAGGCACAGGCCTCCTGCCTGGGATCCTCCTAACTACTCCTGGTCGTCATCAGCGGGCAGCACGTAGTAGTAGGCACCTCCAGTGTAGTAGGGGTCGTCGTCGACGGTGACGTCTGGCTCCTGGACTCCAGCATC